>NC_079147.1:256875069-257003175 GCF_945859685.1 Eupeodes corollae
CAGCGTGGTCTGATGGTGGTGGTTATTACTTTAATGACCAGAGGCATTACTATAGCGATCCGGTTATAAAAAAAAAGAAATAAAACATAAAGAAAAAGCACAACAAAAAAGTCTTTAAACCTAGTCATCAGCTTTATGGCCAGCTAGACAAGCCACCATCACCATCATCATCATCATCATCGCCGGTCGGCTAGAGCAACAGCAGCACGCATTTGCACATTTGTTTGCCGCTTAATTGGAATTTCCGATCGATTGATCGCCTGATTGGATGTGGATGCGGATTTTAGCACCGTGCATTGTATATTACACGGCCCGGCCCGCCTGATGGCGACCGATTCGATCCGATCGACAATAGATTTACAGCATAATTGCAGATTGATTCATTGTACCTCAATGTACAGTGTGTGTTATTTATTTTAATTTAATCTTTTCTTTTTGCTGCTTTGGATTTAGTTTGATGTGGCTGTTATCGGATACTCCACCTTAAAATTGTGTTGCACTTCCTCTTTCCAACCCCGACAACGATTTATAGAAAGTCTACACACAATCCAGTGTTTTCGACTAGTCCGAGTATTTTGTAGGCAGGATTGCTGTCGAAAGACCGACATTTAAATTGTTCTTTGATGTGGAACTCGTGTTAGCTGGCCGTTAACGCCACCTTTCGACCAAATAACCAACCAACTGAAGACGACGGCGACGACGATGGACGCTTGAGGGAATTTGAAACTCATGTTCCTGTGTGTGAGTTTTTGATGTGGACCAACTTGCGGTCGATCGAACACTTAATTTCGATTTTGAACATCTATAAGTAGGTAATTCAATATGGCTATAAAATGTTATGCCATACGAAAGGCAACAGTGATTTGAGAAGCCTGTTTTTTGTTTTGTTTTAATTTTTAAAAAATACGATTGGGGTAAATGACATTAAATGCCCATAATGGTTTTGTGTGATTTTATCACTCTGTCCAAATTGTATCTTTTTCGGTTCCTTGAATTTTCAAAAAAATAAGACAAATGGTCCAATGACCAAACAATAAGCTTGAATGAATAAGTTCAGTAAAAAATATTTTGGCTAGGTTAAGTTTGAAATGTTTGTGTTAAAAAATTCCTTAAGGTCTTAACATAAGCATCATAAGCAATTAAGACAGGCAAGTAACTTACTTTAAAATGGGACGACATTTTTTTTAATTCTTGGAATGAATTTTGTCCAATCTTTGGTCGGGATTACTCCGTTTAAAGGGTCATTCAGTGATTGTTTTCTTAATTATTAACTTAAACTTAAATGTAAAAAAATGTCAGATATTCAGATATTTTTTTAATGTTCGTTTGTCGGGGGTTTTTGGACAGAAACCCCAAATTGATGGATTTGAGAGCCTTTGTGCCCGCATAGGGAAATGTACGCTAGTTTTTTTAAGAATTTTTGGCTCGCTTTAAGTTAGCTTTAAGATTTTGATAACATTAAAAAAAAAAAGACCCAGTCCTGACGAAAAGTTTTGATACAAACTGTGAAGTAGGTAGCATACCCATATTTATCTAAGTGACAATGGAAATAAGTAGGTGCAAGTGGTGACGTGACATGACTTATAAAATGATTTAAAAAATTAAACTTAGCAATGATAGAATTCACACCTACTTTAAGTAAAACTCATAGCAAACAAAGAAAGAAACCCTAACGAACACGGACAAGAGAGTAAAGGAGACGAAACTATTCGAATGGATTCGTGGAACAGGTTAACATCTTTAAAAACCAGTGAAAGGTGTTCAAAGCCGGCGAAAGCCGTTGATAGGCGTCAAAATCCATAATAGCGAAACCTGGTTCTATTCGCCCAAAACTGTTTTATAACTTTAATAACCAGCTTTAATAACTATATCTTAAACTAAGAAGACATGAGAATTTTTATCTTGGGCACTAATTTTATGAGACACTCGCTGGACTTTTCACTCTTTTAAGGTTTTGTATGTAGTTTAAGTATAAACATAATAACTTTTATTTCAAAATTATTGTTTAAGTTGTTTAATTAAAGGAACTTGAAAAACCGTTTTTAACTTTTTTTTTTAATTTAAGAAATATAAACGTGACTCAATAGCTTCATCAAAAAAGAGGCTGGGATGCGACCCATATAGAAGTTGTCAGTTGAATTTAAAAAAAAAAAACATATAAACATATAAATCACTAGAACAATTTTTCTTTTGAAGCATCCTTAGACGCTTTCATCTTTCTTTGACGGGGCCCAGGTGTCAGCGCCATAAATAAAAACCGGGATGATGAGTGTCTATAGATTGTGATTTAAGATGCTTGAGAGAGTATTTTATTTTTGAATTGCCTTCTAAGTCCAAACAAGCTTTAAGTCGTTTGATTTCAGCGCTGGTATCGTCGTCTGTGTTAATAGCGGTGCCTAAGTAGACAAAGTCCTTAACTACCTCAAAATTATAGCTATCCATGGTGATGTTTTGTCCAAGACGTTGTTGTTCAATGTCCTTTTTTGATGACAGCATATACTTGGTATTGCCCTCATTGACCACTAAACAAATCTTCTTCGCTTCCGTCGCAATGCTCAAAAACGCTCCACTGACATCACGCTTTGATCTTCCAATTATGTCAATATCATCTGCGTATCCGAGTGATTGGAAGGACCTTTGGAAGATTGTGCCTCTAGTGTTGACGGTTGAGTTTTGCAAAATTCTTTCCAGAACGATGTTGAAGAAGTCGCATGACCTTTTTTGACATCAAATGAATCGGTAAGATCTTTTCCGACCTTCATAAAGCAGCGTGCATTCTCCATCGTCATTCTGCACAAACGGAAAAGTTTGACAGGGATGCCAAAACTAGACATTGTTTTGTAGAGATCTTAACTATAAATGCTGTCATACGCGGCTTTAATATCGATAAGGAGTTGGTGGGTATCGATTTGAAGCTCCTAGGTTTTTTCCAAAATCTGCCGTAGTGTGAATATTTGGTCGATAGTGGATTTTCCTGGTCTGAAGCCACAGTGATGCGGACCTATCAGGTTGTTGACGAACGTCTTCAGAGGTTCGATGTTCAAATGGAAGACATGTGCGCGGTGAACATCAGATTCCTAGTACGTCAACTAGAGATCGGGTTCTTACCCCAGTGTTAAGTTGTTGGGGCAGCAAACGAAAAAAGGGGGGAGAGGTGTTTCCACTAAGACACCTCCTTACACCTTATCCAGACGGCAGCGGATGAATTCTAGAGATGGAATCAACGGTGGCGTCTACAGTTGCAGTAAGGTTGAACTACTTAGTGAACACCTCATAGGGCTGCTACGACTTATTCGGAGCCAAAGCCTTTAAGGAGCGGTTTATTCGGCTACCTGTCCTTGGAGTTATACTAAGGATCTGGCCCTCCAGGTTGGGGGTTGTGCCGTCGAGGTGACTTACTGACCAAGTATAAAATACATTAAATGCGAAGCACCAACAAGCCTCGGATACGGACAGATGCACTGTAACCTCTTAAATAGTCCTATGCTGCCTGCATTAAGCATTGAAAACCAGTAGCAACATTGCCTTGCAGCCATCGGAGATGCTGCCTCTAAAGCTCTACGAACAGAAGAAGAGAAAGGAACACCGGCATCTTAGATGGAAAAAATGAGAGCACGAGAAGCGCGCGATCGAGCAGATGTCACAACAGGAATAAGGTTCGTAAATTTTACCAAAAGGTTGAAAAAACGTCCCAAGGGTACCAGCCACGAACCGAAGCCTGTAAAGACGATCAGAGAACATCGTAGTAGAACCGCAGTTTATGTTGAGAATATTAGAAGCAATAGCTTCATTAAAAAAGAGGGTGGGATTGGACCCACACTGATAACTTCCCATCCCGTCTGTCGAATTTCTTTCTTAAGAGATTTTTTGGTTTTCGTGTTTTTTAAAAAAAAAATTTAGTTTAATTATTTTTATTAAGAACAAAATTTTAAATAACAATATTTTGCATTTGATGTAAAAGTTTGATTGATTGAAAATCTATTTTTGTAAACGAGATTTTTAACCGAAAACCAATTTTTAACCAATAAGCTTTTCTTAAAAGTTTTTATTTCTTATTTAAACAAATACAAATTATATGAATGAAATTAATTTGAAATCAATTGTTCACGATCGAGAACTAAACATTAATTTTTTAACTGTTTTTTTTTGTAGATTTTATTTTTTTTGAAAAAAAAATAACTGTTGGATTTATGGTTTGTTTTAAAAAAATAGTTTGAAGCTAATATTTTCAATTTTTGAAAAGTTATTTGACTCGAAAGCAAATTTGTACTAATTTTTAATATTTTCGTATTGTTTTTTTTTTCGTTTTTATTTTTTGTAAACAAACTATCAATTCGATTTTTCTCAAAATGTGTACAAATATTGAAAGCAGTGTTTCTTTTAAGACAAAATAAGATTGAAGCCATAATCCCAATTTTTTGGAAAGATATTTGAGCCGAAAATCAATTTTTACCAAATTTTATACATTTTTTTAACTTTTTTATTTTTGTAAAAAAAACTGTTAATTCTATTTTCTCAAAATTGTTTCCAATGTTGATAATAATATTTCTTATAAGATAAACTAGTTTTGAGCCAAAAATCAATTTTTACAAAATCTTAGAAATGTTTTTTTTTTTGGTTTTTAGTTTTTGTAAAAAAAATGTCAATTCGATTTTGCCCAAAATTGTACTGAATGTCAAAAACATCTTTTGAGAAAAATCATTTTTATTCGTAAAATATTCTAGGTGACAGATTAAGAAAACAGATAAAGAAAACCGTTAATTGGCTTTTTCCAATAATAGGTATTTGGTATCACGTTACAATATATAAAGGGTAAAAAGAAACCTCATTGGTGGCGTAAAGAACTAGAACCATTCAGAAAGAGCTAGATGGTACACTAGATCTCCTTCTGACTGGGAGTTATACAAACAAGCTCTAAAGCAATATAAAAAGAATTTAGGAAGAGTAAGAGGTCTTCTTGGAGAAACCTTTGTGGTAAAATAGAAAATACTTCAGAAGCCTCAAGACTCAGGAAAAGTCTTTCTGAAATTTCAACAATACCCAGACAGAAGCAGGCACGTGGACTATCACAGATGAAGATTCTCTTAATCTGTTATTAGACACCCACTTTTCAGGTAGCTCGAACATACTCAACGACTAAACATCAGAATCTCAAGCTTCTACAAGTGATTTAGTTGATCTAACGCTAACGATTTAGTTAAATAACGCGGGAAAAAAAAAATATTGGAGGAGCTTTCAACAACGTCAGTTACCAGGCGATGGACAGCAATGGATAAGCTGAAATTAGAGAAATCACTCATAGATCTTATAAGTCTCATGCTCAAAAGCAGGACAATAACTTCTAGCATGAGAAGTTTTACTACCACCAGATCGTTGAATGGAGGTACCCCCCAAGGTGGGGTCCTTTCGCCTCTTTTATGAAACATGGTAGTAAACGACCTACTTACATCATTGGAAGCGTAGGGTTTCAGGGTGATTGCCTATGCTGACGAAGTTGCAATATCTGTATCTGGGAAGCACCCCCAAGTTCTCTCGGAACTCCTACAAAATGCATTAAATAGGCTAACAAAATGGGCTAAGTAATGTGGCTTGGACGTCAATCCACATAAAACGGAACTAATACTCTTTTCGAGAAGGTACAAAATTCCTTATATTAGCCCACCCAAGATTAAAGGAATACCATTAAGCTTTAAAGACCAAGCTAAATATTTAGGCCTCATTTTAGACATAAAACTAAAATTGAAAGCAAATATTGATGAAAGAGTAAAAAGGCTACTGTAGCGCTTTTTACTTGTAAAAAGGCCATAGGATCAAAATGGGGCCTCTCCCCAACCCACTGGCTATACACTTCTGTAATCAGACCGATACTTATTTATGGAGTTGTCGTATGGTGGACCGCACTGGACAAGTTGGTAAATCTAAATAAGATCATAAAAGTCCAGCGGTCAGCAGGCATGTGCATCACAGGAGCACTTCGCTCAACACCAACCGCAGCACTGGAAGTGCTTTTAAACCTAACACCTCTTGACATCTTCTCCAAAATGGTGGCAGCCAACTCATGTGTGAGGCTTAGAGCTGCCTCTCAATGGAACAGTAACAATACTGGACATACTACTATTCTAGACAATTTCAGATCTATCCCAGATCGCTTAGACTATACCACCCCAAAAATGTTATTCGGTGAAAGCTTCCATGTGTCCATCCCTTCAAGATCCTCCTGGGAAGAAGAGAGACCCCTGGAAGACAACGCGGTACACTTCTATACAGACAGTTCAAAGAACGATTACGGAGTTGGAAGTGGTATCTATTCGGAACAACTGAATCTCAGTCTATCATACAGAATTTCCAATCGATGTAGTGAATTCCAGTCAGAAGTAATGGCAATTAAAAGGGCATTATCCTGGCTCAAAGAAAACGTTACATCTTGCAAGGTTATACGAATCTTCTTGGACAGCCAAGCCGCTCTTAAATCTTTCACGCCTGTCTCCACAAACTCTCAAATAGTCCACGATTGCCGTTCATCTCTGAATGAGATGACGGAACAGTTTAATATTCACCTCATTTGGGTGCCGGGCCACAGAGATATTCCGGGAAATTGCAAAGCTGATGAGCTCGCCAAAAACGGAACACTTCTGCCTAATGTTAGACAAAAACATAACATAGGAACACCACTTGCTACATGCAAACATCTTTTAAAGTAATATGCTCTAGAAACAACAAATGGAAAATGGTCACAAACTACCACCTGCCTAGCAACCAAGCAAATATGGCCAAGTATTGACTTAAAACGGTCAAAAAGCTTGATACCACTGAGCAGACAAAGTATAAGCTCTACAATTGGAGTATTAACGGGACACTGCCTCATAGGAAGACATGCTCTGAGGCTAGGGGTCTACATAAATGACTTCTGTAGAAGCTGCATGGACGAGGAGGAAGAGGAAACAGTCCAACACCTTCTATGTACATGTCCAGCACTCTCCACTAGAAGGAATAACTTTCTCGGTAATCCCTTCTTCGATAATACCAGTGAACTGGCAACGATTGACACAAAATGTCTCTCTAACTTCATTAAAAGTACGAAATGGTTTGTTTAAATTCATTACTCTCCCATGAGTAACGTCATTAGTGGTATCACAATGGACTCTTGAGGTCTAGGTGAGTCAATGACATCTGGACAGCCACTCTAACCTAACTTAACCTACAATATATAAAATAAAATTCAATTCAAGTCCCTATCGTTATTGGTTCGTGAGATATTGAAGGTTAACCCAAAATGTAACCTTTTTTTTAAATTACTTTAGTTTAAAAACCGCCCACCCAATTTTTTAAGAGTTCTTTTTGCATCTTTCTGCATTATTATCGAAGTCCCTTTTTATTGGAACCTTTTAAATTAAGGTTTTTTTGAATTTTTCTAAAGGAGACAACATATTTGCTTATGTATTTTTTTTAAATCCATATCTGAAATTGTAAAATTGTTTATTGTAAATTTTGTGTTTGTTTGTGAATAGTTTCATAGCTAAGTATTCACATTGAATTGTGTACCGTCCATAAACTGTTAAATTGTGCATTGAAATATATTTTGTCTATTTTATACTGTAAAATTTATGTTTAATACTTTTATTTTACTCTTCAAATGTCATATATTTAGTCTCGGTTAAGTATATATCTAGATCCACAGGATATATTGCAAGTTAGGATAGCTCTTTACCCCATTGTTGTTATGGTCCTCTCTTAGTTTGATCCATGCAACTTTCAAAAAGCCATAGCTCATCTTAATTATTCACGAATGCGTATCATTTTTGTTTGCACTCCATACGAGTATATATGTAATGTAAATATAAATTCATGATATATGTATGTGAGTACATAATATGGTACAAGCATACATGTCACCATCCTCCTCTTTTATACCGTGCTCCAATCCATGCGATACTTGACCATGGTTAAACCATATGACTCCTCAAATCAGTGTATCGTCCTATGATAAAACAGATTTTAAGTACAGGGTGCCACTTTTTAAGGACTATATTTTATAAAGGAAAAATTATGGTTAATAAATAATAATTTTTGATAAGAATTTGTATCCGACAAATTGTTTCAAATTCTAATTTTCACAGAGAGGAATATTCTACAAAGGACTCTTTCTTTATAGGGTCTTAGTATTTTATTGTTTTCTATCAACTACAAATAATTTCAAATAAAATGCAACGCCCTGTATAGAAAATTGTACAAAATATAAACTGGACTACGGCCGGCGTTTGTACAATATTTTGACTGACCGCCAAATCCTGCAGCGTATGATGATGGTAATGGTACGTATAGCTAAAGCAAATATAATCCATATCCAAAACCATATTTGGTAGGATGAGAGGAGAGTTGCGCAAATAACAGTTAATGCAAACAAAAACAGGATAAATTGGAATTTCTGTTTTGATTATGAATTACTGTATGATATGCTAGGCTATGGATAGAGCTCCCATCCCTACATATATCTATGCTCTCCCTTATAGCATCTCGGTAAACAACGAATTTTATGTATGCATGTATATTGTGTATAGTTGAATCCTTAGAACCCCAAAGAGATCCAAAATTTTTGTACCGTTCATTCATGCACATATTATATTTTGTCAGGATATCTCTCTATGAAAATACCATGAACCATGCGGATGAAAGAAAAAATTATTCGTTATAATTCCTTACCTGATACGATTACAGACAACATACATACGAGTATATGTATATGAAGAGGACATGGATGGGGAGAAGGTACAGTGGGTGGGTTGGTCATGTGGGTTTCGAATATGCTGTAAACCGTTTTTGAGGATGCAATATTCTGCTGACTTCGATAAGCAAGGGGAAGATCAACTACATCACCATCATCCTCAACCCAAAAATTGACCTCCGTTCCGTTTATTCCTTGCCAACTCAAGGGAATCCATTTTTCCCAGTGCAGTGTGCCTGTGCAGCTTTTATGTTTGTATGCAGATATAACAAACATTCAGATGAAGAGATTTTATTTGCGCAAATCTGAAAGGATTTTCAAAATCATAAACAAGCAACAAAACGAGACTATCGAACTGTCTCCAAGGAGACCTGATCCCATCATATACAGATACATACATTTATGTATAGGGTGAATATATGCGTTCCTCCTAACATATATATAAACATAAGTCCTTTTAGAATGCACAAGCCCTTGAAGTATAGAATGGTCAAGGATTGTATTGTTAGTCAATTTCATTCAGAGAAGCAAATAAATAATTTAAATTCACATTCATACTTCTTTATAAAGGATGGAACTATGGTTTGGCTATGGTAGATTTATCCCGAATGTTAAGTACCTATCCATGCACTCTGTACACAATATCTCTGGACATCTTTTTCTCTATATTCGAGGATATGAATCTTTGGTTATTTGGTTTTTGTTTAGCATTTTATGTAGAGTGCACCTATACCTCGTCCTTCAAAAATAAAACTTCCTAAAATAAACAAATATACCTACAAATATTTATGGAGATAAGATCTTGTGTATAAGAGGGTTTATTGAGAGAATTCTTGAAAGAAAAGTAATAGATTTATATTTGAAGGGAGTGAATTTGTTAGGAAAATATATTTATCTGATTCTGATGGTTATTTGTTTTCTCTCTCAATTTGGCTAGTTATTTATTTTTATGATGATTAAAACTTCCTGTTTGGGGAAAGAAATAAGATCCTCAGTACAAAGTGTATCAGAAAAATGCCAAAATTCACAGAACTATAGTCCAAGAAATACTTATGCAGGAAAAGTGTCAAGGCTCTAAAAAGGAATAAATATAAGAATGCAGAAGTAATCACATCCTTTAAAATTTTTGGACTGATATATAAATTCTCAAAAGTGGTTTCGAAATAAAATGCACTCAAAATATAGGTTATTATCGAATTCTTAAAATTCTAGTATTCAATTATTGATGATTGATAGTAATTTAAAGTATAAAGCTTTTCTTTTATTTAGTGGTTTGAGATTCATTTTTAAAGATAAAGGAATGCGGTTAAGTTCTTATAAAAACGTGTGTTCAGAAATAATTTCATGGGAAAAGATTGGTTTTTGGATATAAAAACAAGTAAAAAAGTAGCTTCAAAACCAAAACTTCCCGTCTGTCGATTTGTCTTGCTTAAAAGTTTGTAGGTTTCCGTGTTTTGTAAAAAAAATTGTCTGTTGAATTATTCTTAAAAAATTTAAAATTACCAACAATATTTTGCATATAATAAAATAGTTCTATTCCAAAATCTAGTTTTGTTAACGAGATTTTTAGTCGAAAACCAATTCTTACTAATTTTAGTAGCATTTCTTAAATTAACAAATACAAATAATATGAATGAAATTAATTTACGAACTATTTTTTGAAGATTTTGTTTTTTTAAAAAAAAAAACGGAAATTTGGATTCTAGTAAAAAATTTTCTGAATGTCAAAAATAATATTTTCTGTGAGATAAAATAAGTTTGAAGCCAATATTTTTAATTATTGAAAAGATATTTGAGTCGAAAGTAAATTTTTACCAAGTTTTGGTATTGTTTTTTCTTTGGTTATATTTTTGTAAAAAAAAACTGTCAGTTCGATTTTTCTCAAAATTTTATAGAATGATGAACAAAATATTCTTTATAAGATAAGAATTAGTTTGAAGCCAATATTTTTAATTTTTGATAAGATATTTAGAGTCGAACATTGTTTTTAGATTTTCATTTTTTGTAAAAAATTCAATTCGATTTTTCTAAATATTACAATATTTTTTTAAAGACAAAATTAGTTTCAAGCCAATATCAGAAAGTTTTGAAATATATATTTAAGTCTAAAACCAATTTTTAACAATTTTTGTTAATTTGCTCAGGTTTTGTTTTTTGTAAAAAAAACTGTAGATGCAATTTTTCTCAAATTTTTTCCGAATAATAAAAACAAGCCAAGCTTGTTAGAAGCAGTAATATCAAATTTTTAAAGATATTTGAGTCGAAAATAAATTTGTACCAAATTTTGATTTTTTTTAGCTTTTTAATTTTTTTGTAAGCAAACTTTCGATTTTTCTCAAAATTTTACCAGATGTTGAAAACATTATTTTTCGTAGCACATAATTACTAACTTCCCATAGGAAGTTATTGTAATGGGTCCAATTTGTCAAATTGAAAATTTTGACATTTATCGACGTTTCAAGGTCACTAGAGTCGAAATAAAAGATTTTTAGAAAGATGTCTGTGCGTGCGTGTGTACGTACGTGCGCGACGTTTTTTTCGTCGTATATAGCTCAAGAACCAGAAGTCATATCGATTTCAAATTAATTTTGTAATATATGTAGTAATAAGGCAAAAAGATGCAGAAAGGGCTCCCAGGAAATTTGCGTGGGTGGTTTTTTTACCATAGCAGTTTGAAAAAAAGGTGACAATTTTGGTTAATCCTAAATATCTTACGAACTAAAAACGCTAGAGACTTGAATTAAATTTTTTATAATATATTGTACCGTGATATCAAAGAAATATATTTTTTGAAAAAAAATCCATTTAACGTTTTTTTTTATAAACCAAAAAAACTGAAAAAAAAAATATTTCACCTCCAAAATTTTACGACTAAAATATGATTTCATCTCCAAAACAATTTTGTGCAACGAAGAATAATGTTTTTGTGATCTAATATAATTTTGAGAAGAATAGAATTGACACTTTTTTTTATAAAAAATAAAAATCTAAAAAAAAAATACTCAAAGTTGGTAAAAATTTAATATTGATTCAAATATCTTTTCAAAAACTTAAAATTCAGGCTTCAAGCTTATTTTATCTTATAAGAAATATTAGTTTCAACATTGTGAAAAATGTTGAGAAAAATCAAATTGACAGTTTTTTTACAAAAAAATAAAAGCTTAAAAAAAATTTACAAAAGTTGGTAAAAATTGATTTTCGACTCAAATATCTTTTCAAAAATTTGAGATAATAGCTTCAAACTATTTTTTGCTTATAAGAAATATTGTTTTTAACATTCAGTACAATTTTGAAAAAAATCAAATTGACAGTTTTTTTGCAAGGAATAAAACTAAAAATAAATACAATACTAAAACTTGGTAAAAATTTACTTTCGACTAAAATACTCGTAGTTTTTTAAAAATTTGAAATATTCTCTTCAAACTTATTTTATTTCACAGACAATATTGTTTTCGATATTCAGTATTTTGTATACAAAAATCCAACAGTCCGTTTTTTCATAAAAAATAAAATCTAAAATTGATGCGAGTACATATAGACAACCTTTTGAGCAAGACAAATCGACAGAGGGGATTTGAAGTTATCATTGTGGGTCGCATCCCAGCCTTTTTTTTTTAATATTGCTGTGGTAAAAGAAACCACTCAATTTTTTAAGAGTACTTTCTACAACTGTCAAATTATAGACCGATTTCAATACTCCCTCGAAAAAGGTCTTGAAGGAATAGTTGTCAACAGTTTGCAAAGTTTACCAAAAGTCAGTAAGGGTTTCAAACGAACAAAACCACACTAAAACTGCTTTGTGAATTTGCTGACTGTATCTATGAACGAGAGCTTGAATATGGAACATAACGTACTTGTACTGTTTATGGATTTCAGCAATACTTTTGAACACTCAACCATTCGAAACTTTTGAAAGCATTAGCAAGAAAAGATATTCGAGGTAGGTTAGCTGTTGGATGTCGGACTATCTTCACACTCGAAAGTTTTCCGTCAAAATTCAAGATGTTAACATTGAAGAAAACAATGTTTAATATGTAGTTCCACAAGGTTCTTATTTGGAACCGCTTCTGTTCATCCTTTATGCCAACGAACTTCTTAGTGTTTTCAAGTTAAGTATCTCGGTTGCTTTTGCTGGTGACAATGCAATTGTTGTTTGCGATCGGTCTCTGGAATCGGCCACCATGATAATGCAAAACGAATTTTATGCTGCTGTTCAATGGTGTCACGACAACGGATTGGTAAAAAAGGCAACTAAGACAAAACTTATGCATATCCGAAGTACACATGTCAAAAAAAACAGACAAACAAATATATTTCGGGAATGATCTCTGTCCAATCACGCCCACAACATGCATTGAAGTTGTTGCGCTCTACAGATATCTTGGACTTGTTATTGACTGCCATTTCCTTTGGGACAAATATATAGACAAGCTACGTACTGATTTGAAGAAGAGTCTCTACGCACTTTCGCATTTAAAGTACTATGCTACTGAGGATGTTTATTACGCATTGGTAGAGTCAAAGCTAAGATATGGCATGCTTGCCTGGGGAAACGCAGAACCAAAACATAAAGAAGCTTCAAAAACTTCAAAATTCAGCTCTAAGAATCAGACAACACAATAACAGCGAGCAAAGTGAATACAAATTCCGAGTAGGTACTTGAAGTCGAGCAAATTTTCAAGATGACCACAACACTAGAATATCTTGGCAACAACCGCTTTATTCGCCCAATTCAACATCACCTTAAAAACTTTTATTTCGACTTTAGGGACCTTGAAACGTCGAGAATGTCAAAATGTTCAGTTCGATAAATCTGGCAGATTTCAATAACTCCCTATTAAAAAACAACTGAAATGTAGGTTTTGATGCGGAACCGAATAAATCGTAGACCAAAGGCAGGAAAATAAATCTAAAACGAAAAAAGACTCCAAAAACTAAATTTGTCCAGCCTGTCCCTAAACAAGGCGAATCCTCCTCCCACTCAAACTATCGTCCAATTGCACTTACGTCCCTTCTTTCCAAGATCATGGAAACACTGAGTAATTTTCAGCTTAAGAAATATCTTGAAGATCGGAATCTTCTCAATGACCGACAATATAGCTTTCGTAGCAATAGATCCACTGGCGATCTCATGGTTCATCTCATCGAACTGTGTAACAAATCTTTAGATCGGTTTGGAGAATATAAGATTATTGCACTTGATATTTCAAACGCATTTGATTAAGTCTGGCATCTGGCTCTCTTATCGAAAATGCGTGCTTTTGGTATTGATGAATCTCTTCTTCATTGGATTAGAAATAATATTTATAACCGTTCAAAACAAGTTGTATTAGATTGTTTAAAGTCTGAAATCCATAAAATAGATGCTGGACCTACAAGTTTCAGCCGAATCCAAACGAATAATTTTAGTAACAATATTTTTATATTTTCAATATCACAAAAAAATGTCTCTCCCACAAATATAATTTCATTTATTCTTGAGTCGTAATTATTATTGTGAATAAAAATGCCCCTCAACTCATCAATAAACCTTTTACTATTTTTAAAGAAGCAGTAAAGGCTACTAAATGAACACAAGAATTCAGATTTGTGGGAGTTCTTCAAAATGACATTTACTACATTATTAGCGTTTATTTTTCGTATTAAAAATAAACAACTGTCCGTTGCTAACTTAAAACTTTTAATTCTTAACCATTTCTTTGAGCGGGTCATTCCAGCGATGAAGAGGACCCACAGTTCTCAATCCGAATCTAAACGGCTTAATTGAGAAAGCATTTTTTAATACAAGAATTACATTTGGAGAATTTGTCAATTCCTCGCAAGAGGCAGTGTCTGTGAAAAAAAACGTTAGGTGGGATTGAATTCAAGACCTCCAGCATGGCAGTCCAGCGTCCTTACCATCACTACAATTTTTCCTAATAAACTTTCAAAAACATGAAACGAAAAACAAGACATACTAAATAGCCTTTATTGCCGAATGCAACTTATTTTGACCAAGTTTTATGGGAACTCAAAATACATAGAAAATGTGTTAAGTACAAAAACAGTAAAAGTACTTGATATCTTAATTTGAATGTGTTTTATAAAGAATCAAGCTCCAAACAACTTGCATCAATATATCACTCCGTATATACAAATGTACACTCCTCGTCCTCAAGCTATAAAAGTCTACGTAATTAAACTGAGCATTCGCATCTAAAAGCCTTAGTTTCCATTCACAATCCCATTTCCAATTAATTATTTACTGCAAGAAAATCCTCTCTTAGTACCTATCCTAAGACTAAGCCAGTGCTGGGTACATTTCGTAACCTCTCCGAACTTGTCATACAAAATGAAATGTGTGTTGCGTGTAGCTAGACACAAAGTTTCTAGCAAGTTCAATGCTGTTACTGTCCCGTTCCTTTTTTTTGTTTAGAAAGGATGTGGGTCAATTGATCACCAGTGTCTGTACCTACCGTACCGACTTGAGAAAATCTTGACTTGGCTCACTATGTGCTATGAGATCGTCGACACCTAATCATTCTATAATAGCGAATGAAATAGAAAGAAAATAGAAGAAACAAGGAAAATCGTTAACAATTACCGCTATGAACGTTTCAATTAAAATACCAAACGATCTGCTGCGGTACCACCCACCCACACTCAGCCTTCGCCATGATCATCGAGCACACCTTACCTAACTTTACAATCATAGTCTATCTTTCTGATGCTATGGGAGATGCTATCATCTCTCATCTTTAGTTGGATGGCGCACAGTGCTACAATGTTAAGCCCGCCTCGCTTGATCTTCCATGAGGACCTGACTTGACTATGGAGAGGGAGACGATCGCGACCACGATCAAGACCATAGATGATGACGGTGGTGCCGGCTTAAGACCGACAACGGGACGACGACAAAGTCAACGAAGACGACAACGTTGAGAAAATTTATCTTTATGTCACAAAGTGTCGTATCCCGTTACCTAGGACTAGGACGACACCCTGAATAAAATGGCAATGGGAATGGGAAAACGGGACAATGATGACAATTGAACTAATCCACCATTAACTAATACTTTAATTTCTCCACTTTTTGGAGACCTTTTTCCCAAATTAAATGCTGACATCAGGAGTCCGAAGGGGGGGAAAACGTTTACAAAAACGCGATGCATGTCCCGGATTCAATGGAAGGTATATTATCGTGTTTCGTGTGAAATTACGCGGACGCCCACACTGAATTTTGTCGCCCAAACGCGAGCGTGCTCGCACATTAACCACTTGACAGACAGCCAGACACAAATACACACTCAAACACAACTAACTTTGGCAGGCTTTTGCCATTCCACCAGATTTAAGAATCAAGAACGATTAACGAGCAAATGTCTTCGATGATCACTGCTGATGTCTGTTCTGTCTGCATGCTGCCGCTTCTGTTTTACTCGATTCTGATGGTGGGCTTGGAAGAAGATTTAAAAGTTGGAAGATCGATTTGGTGTGGTTGGGCTCATTAATCAAATGACACTAAGATTCCAACCACGACAGGAAGAAGAAAAAAGAACATATATGCAAAAAAAAAGATTCTCGGAATATCAGAACTCCTTGGTAGCGAGCGGTGTCAAATGGGCACACGAAACTTTTTCTTATTTTGTCTGGGGTTTTTGTGGAATTTGTTGCCACTGCCACTGCCACTACTGGCTGCGTGTCACGTTGGCTCTGATGTCGATACATATATTCATATTCTCACTTCTTTTTGATCAAATGGAGATATTTTTGGTTTGCTTTAGAGTTGTCCCAGAGTAAAGTTCTTGGAAAGTTTAACTAAATACATAGGTGTATAATCTTAAGGGATACCCCTTCAGAAATCAGAAGGTTCAATAAGACTGTGGGTCATAAATTATTTATGCAAAACAGATCGTGTTTGGTAGTTAGTATAGAGGTAGGACCTTACCTAATAGAGCTTCCTTTTTTCTTGTTGCAATTTTTGTTTTGGTATATTAGCATAATTTGTGGTATCAATTTTGGACAATCTTTGTTAACTTAAATTTTGAATATTAAGAACCACACACAGTATTATTTACACCTTTTATCTGGATCTGGAATTACAAATTTTTGAGAAATATTTGGACAGACATTACATCTTAAAAATATCAATATTGTTTTAGTAGCAGGTATAAGGCAATTTTTATCTCAAAACTGTCTGCCACAAACATCGATACCGATTGCAATTTTTTGACTCATTTTTAGAAAAAGAACAATGACCGAAATCGTATTCAAATTAAATTTTGTATTAAAAGAAAAATATCAATTAAAAACAAACACTGTCAGTGCTACAAAAATATCAAATAAAAATTAAGCTATGCAACATTTGTTTTTTTAATTGTAGAAATACTAAAGACTTTGATTTTTGTTTAAAAACCAAAATAAATTAAAATTTATAATAATTTTAAGGCTTTAATAATATTTATACTAAATCTTGTTTACTTGCTTAAGATGGCGCTACAGTCCTGTGTGAACTAGGGCCTCACTCAACAAACTTCTCCATCTAGCTCGGTCCCTAGTTTAGATGTCTCTAGATTTCGCGCTCTAAGTTGGGTGGAGTCACTTGCCATTTGTGAGCAACACCTGATTCGTGGTCTTCCTCTTCTGCGCTGTCTTCTGCTTGTGGATTCGAAGACTTTCCAGGCCGGAGCATTGGTTTCCATGCACTCTACGTGCCCAAGGCATCTTATACGTTGGACTTTTACCCTTCTGATTAAATCTAAGTCACTGTACAGCACATAGAGAAGATATAACAATGAACTGTACAGGTTGTACAGCGACACTGACCTAGTTAGGAGAATTGAGGTCCAACGGCTTAGATGACTAGGTCATGTAACGCTCCAGCCCCTCCAATCCTGAGGGATGGTGCAGTAGAGGAAGACCGCGAATCAAGTGGCGCACCCAGGTGGGAGAGGACCTCAACCAATTGTGCGTGCGAAACTGGAGACAGCTAGCTAGGGACCGAGCTGGCTGGAGACGCATGTTGGTTGAGGCCTAGGTCCAACCTGCACTGTAGCGCCACTTTAAGTGAGTAAGTAAGTACAGCACGTACAGCTAGTCGTTCCATCTTGTCCTCCACTCCCCTTCCAAGCATATGGGTCCGTAGATCGCACGAGGAACTTTTCTCTCAAACGACCCAAAGTGCTTTCATCCGCTTTTGTCATTGTCCAGACTGCTGTAACGTATAGCAAGACGGGGATGATGAGCGTCTTATATAGCGAAACTTTGCTGACTAGAAATAGGGAGTTGCTACTCAATTGCTTTCTTAGCCCAAGAAAACTGGTTAGCAAGAGTTATTCTTTGTTTGATCTCAGCGCTGTTGTTGTTTTCTGCGTTCATAGTGACGTTTAGACCGAGACGTAGTCGGCATTGTAAATCATTTCTTGATGACAGCATGTACTTTGTTTTGCCCTCATAAACCGTTAAACGCGTTTTTGTCGCCACTAACACAATATTAACAAAGGCCCCAGTGACATCACGTTGAGTTCTTCCGATTATGTCAATGTCATCAGCATATGTTAGTAATTGGACAGTCTTTTGAAAGATAGTGCCTTTATTGTTGGCGTGTAAGCTCTGCACAATTCTTTCAAGTACGATGTTAAAAACTTGCATGATACCTTGTCTAAAAACTTTTTTGACTTCAAAAGGTTTTGTTAAGTTGTTTACAACCTTTATGGAGCATCGCGAATTCTTCATGGTCATCCTGCCCAAACGAACGAGTTTGGCAATGTTGACAAATCCAGGCATGGCTCTATACAGCTCGTCCCCGTAGATGCTGTCATATGCGGCCTTGAAATCGATGAAAAGATGGTTCATGGGTTTTTTCCAGGATCTGCCGTGATGCGAAAGTTTAATCGACTGTGGACTTTTCTGGTCTTTAACCACACTGATAAGGACCCATCAGGTTGTTGACGATGGGCTTCAGACGTTCACATATTATGGCAGAGAAGATTTTGAAAGCTATGTTATAAGTAGACTGATGCCTCCGAAAGTGTATTTTAAAAGGCTTCCTTATTTAAACAAACAAAATTAAGCTTTCATTCATCACTCATGCTTTATTTCGGTCATGTGTTACAAATAAATTGGTGCATGCTCCTAACCAAATTATCACCAGCTGCTTTGAAGAACTCAGAATTCAAGCTATCCGTCCAGCGGCTTTAGACTTTAGCTTAGATATGGCAATCTTTACTTCGTCTGAGTCGGGAGGACGGTATTGTTGGCTTTCGTCGTCTATATTGAATGGATCATCCTGCCTTACAGCGGAATTCGGTTCGTCGTCGCCGTTATTCAATCTGTAGAAGTGGTAATTCAATATCCTCAGCATTGACTGCGGTTCCACTATGATGTTTCCACTTTCGTCTTTGCAGCCTTCACTTTCGAACTTCATTCTTGCTTTTAAACCTCTCAACATCTTCGACCGCACGCGAAGAAGTCGGTGTTCCTCTTGCCTCTTTTGCTCATAGAGCTCAGGAAGAACTCTTGTTGTTTTATGCAGCGCAGCTTTGCGTGCATGTTGTTTGGCTGCATTTGAATGCCAACAAATCTCATCAAACCAGGGGTTCCTTGTTGGTGGCTGTTTGAGACCCAGCACATCAGAGTCGGCTTCTCTGATTGCGTCTTGGCAATGTTGCCACTGGTTTTCGATACATTGTGTTGGCGGCAGAGAACTTCGAGAGAGGTTACTTGTAACTCGGTCGGAAAAGGATTTGGCGATCTCTGGCGATTGTAGCCGTTCGAAGTTGTACCTTCTCTCAACACTTCCCTGTAAAACCTTGGGTCTGGAAACCCAAAGTGCTACCTTGGCTACAACAAGGTAGTGGTCGAAATTGATGTAAGCTCCTCGGAAAGTTCGTACATCCATGATGCTGGAAGCGTGTCTGGCTTCGATCGCAATATGGTCAATCTGGTTGACGATAGATGGATCTGGAGAAGTGCAAGATCTTTTGTGGATGTTGAGGTGTGGAAAACGCGTACTGGCTACCATTACGTTTCGCCCCGCTGCAAAATCTTTGAGCCTGAATTCATTGTCGGAAGTGTTGTCGTGCAGGTTGTTTTTCTCGATTATTCCACCGAAGATGTCTTCCCTTAATAGGTTGGCATTAAAATCGCCTAACGAAAATTTTAATTTCGTAGCTAGGACACTGCTCATATGTTTTGTCTAGGAGCTCGAAGTACATATTATCTTTGGTGTTGTCATCTTTCTCTACTATGGGGGCGTGCGCGCATATCAGGCTAATGTTGCCGAATTTAGCCTTAAGGCGTATGGTCATGAGGCGCTCATTGATGTCACCTATAGCTCAAGATTTCTTGCCTAAATCTGGCTCCAATGACAAAGCCGCATCCAATTTAGCGCTGTTGGTTTTCTCGGTAGCAGTCACCATAGTAAATGTCGCAGTTTTCATCCTCTTTTTGCCCTTCCCATCCCATCCCATCGTATTTCCTGGATGGCCTCCTCTAATTCTTTGGCTGCACGTGGTCTGTTAAGGGACCTAACATTCCACGTGCATATCCGAAGTTCGTTGTCCTTAATTCGTTTGCGTAGGTTATCAACAGTAAATCCGTCCGTATCCGAGGCTTGTTGGTGCTTGGAAATTATGATGATTTGACGTGGTCAGGAAGTCACCCCGACGGCACAACCCACAACCTGGAGGGCTAGATCCTTAGTATGACTCCAAGGACGGAGAGCCGGATAAACTGCTCCTTACAGGCCTGGGCTCCAATTAAGTCGTAGAAGCCCTAAAAGGTGTTAACTAAGTAGTTCAACCTTGCTGGAACAGTAGACGCTACCGTTGATTCCATCAAGGAAATTACTCCGATGCTGTCTGGATAAGGAGAGGTGCCTTAGTGGAAACACCTCTCCCCCCTTTCGTTTTTTAAAAATTAAATCCATAACTGTATTTAAATGTTCCTAAGGACACATTATTCTTTTAAATTATTTCGAGAGCAACACAATCTAATTTAATTTGACAGCAGGTATTCTTTGAACTTCTAACTGATTTATTCGCATCAAATTAACAAAAATGATTTATATTTAAACAACTTACCTGCCTCCTACTTAAAGTCTTCACAATCATTTTCCAATGATTAGCAAATTTTCCACTCTTCTGGCCAAATTTTCAATGTTAGACACATTGAATAATAGCACACAAATAATAGGAAGCAAATTAAATTTCGATTGCTTCATTTCCCTTAAATAAGTCTAAGACGTATATCAAGATTGAAACTTTATTATGTTGTATCTTTAAAATTTACTGTATACCTATTAATCACAGTATTTAGGTAACTTATTGTACTAAAATGAAGTTCAAATAATAAATAATAATCTCATACCTTTGCCAATAAATCGCTAATTAAATTACCGAATTATTTATGTGTTATTCGTTATTCAATCGATTATTTTACATATTTCTAAGTATTCAAAAGTTTCCCAGTACTTGCCACGTGTCCCTTTTGAATATTTTAATAAAATTAAATGCGCGCTGAAAATCAATATACTAAATATTTATGCATGGGAAACATAGATACAAAAGGTATACACATTGGGTATTTCCTTTGAATAATGGTAACGGTATATTTCCACAATGTGGGTTATTCCAAGCAATTACGGCGATTAAAAAAAAAAGTTTTTTCAGTTATACGTATGGTAGTGAGTTCAAGGACAATGGTTAAACCCATTGTGCAATTTTGTGAGAGTAAAAAAAATAGATGAAAGGACAGTAATATAATATGTTGTGCAGTAAATTACTGAACGATATTAAGTTTTTTGTCAATAAATTAAGATAAGGAATCTGTCTAGTTGACATAATAAAGCATACATTATTATGTAAGCAAACATTAGACCTTGTAACGTCAAATCCGGTAATTTTGATTTGATTTGTTGCTTCATATTACACACATTTGACCATGACCTCTGATGGGCGAACTATGTTCAAACATGAAGACGAAATAACTGAGTGTCCTTAAAATGCATCACCAAGACTATAAAACCATATTTTCTTGAATTTTGACGGATAAGTATCTCATAATTTCATTTTAAGAATTGTTTTTGTTAGAGGTACAAAACTTTAAATTTGGCAACGCTCTTAGCTGACAGCCATTTTTTCAGCTATTAACTTCCCATAGGATGTTATTGTTAAAGGTCCAATTTGTCGAATTGAAAATTCTGACATTTTTCGATGTTTCGAGTAACCTAGACTAAAAATAAAAGATTTTTAAAGACCTGTCTGTACATGCGTGTGTACGTACCTTCGTTCGTCCGTTCGTTCGGCCGGCTCGTATGTTTGCGAAGTTCATGGCTCAAGAACCAGTACAGCTATCGACTTTAAATAAAATATGTTTTACAGATAATAAAGCAGAAAGATGAAGATTAAATTCTCAAAAAAATTGAGTATGTGGTTTTTTACCAAAGTATTCAAAAAAAACCAAGAATCTTAGAGACAATCAAACTTAATATGATGTATTGTAAATAAATATATTTTTGGAAAAAAATCCAATGAAAAAAAATATTTGTCACCTCGTAAATTTTAAAAAACAAAAAAAGGATTGTGCATAACATAAAAGAAAATTTAACAAAAGTTCGTAAAAATTGATTTTCGACACAAATATCTTTTCAAAATTTTCAGATATTGGCTTCAAATTAATTTTATCTTATAAAAAATATTATTGTCAACATTTAATGAAATTTTAAGAAAAATCGGTCTGACAATTTTTTACAAAAAATAAAAACCTAAAAAAAAAGCAAAATTTATTAAAAATTTGTTTTCGACCCAAATATCTTTTCAAACCTTTGAGATTATGGCTTTCAACAAATTTTTCTTATAAGAAATATTGTTTTCAACTTTCGGTAAAAACAAAAAAACTTAACAAAATTGAATAAAAGTTGGTAAAATTGATTTTTGACTTTAATATCTTCTCAAAGCTTTTGGGTATTGGCTTCGAATAAATTTTATTTTATATGAAATATTGTTGTCAGCATTCATTAAAATTTTAAGAAACATCAAACTGACAGTTTTCTTACAAAAAATAAAAGGTTTAACAAAACATTACTAAAAGTTAGTAAAAATTGAGTCTTAACTAATTTTCGACTTAAATATTTTTATCTCACAGAAAATATTGTGTTCGACATTCAGTTATTTTTTTATTAAAATTTAACAGTCCGTTTTTTCATAAAAAAATTAATCAACGACTAAAAATCTCGTTAGCAAAAATATTTGATCATATATTTTGTTTATTTTTATTTTTTTTTTAAATAATTAAACTGATAACTTTTTTAATAAAATACGAAAACCTAAAAACTTTAAAGCAAGCAAAATCGACAGACGGGATGAGAAGTTATCATTATGGGTCGCATTCCAGCTTCATCAATGTGCATTTTGAAAATAATGATTCTGTTTGAAGTGTGGCCGGCGAGAAGCCGTTGTTTCAACAAGCCAAAGCTCGTGCTATAATTGATGAAGGTAAAGTTTTTCTATCCGGGTAAAGTTTTACTTTTCGGAACCTTGAATTGGCCTAACAGTTTTTGCGATTTAACAAAATTTCTCAACTTATAGAAGCTTCTTCTAACCGATACCTCTGTTGCTGTATGGAATGGAATACAATACAAGACCTGGTGTACCACAGGGTTGTGGATTAAGTCCATTCATGTTTGCACAATATATGGATGACGTTTTCAAAGATTTCACTGGTGGTTTAATACCACCAGTGAAATGGTTGATGAAACATTAAAAAAAATGCTCCTATACACGAATGACATTGTAATATTGGCTGATAATCCCATAGCTTTCCAGTTACAAATAAACAAGCTTAAGCATTTTTGTGATTTATGAGATTTAAGTATAAATGTATACATGGTAGCCAGTCCACACCTCAACATCCACAAAGGTAATTGAACTTCTCCAGATCAATCTACCGTCAACCAGATTGACCATATTGCGATCGACGCCAGACACGCTTTCAGCATCATGGATGTACGAACTTTCCGGGGAGCTAACATCGACTAGGACCACTACCTCGTTGAAGCCAAGGTAGAACTTTGGATTTCCAGACCCAAGCAAAACAGGGAGGTGCTGGGAGAAGGTACAACGTCGAACGGTTTCAATCGCCAAAGATCGCCAAATCCTTTTCCGACCTTGTTACAAGTAAACTCTGTCGAAGTTCTCTGCCGCCAACACAATGTATCGAAAACCAGTGTCAACATTACCAAGGCGCAATCAGAGAAGCCGCTTCTGATGTGCTGGGCTTCAAACAGCCACCAACAAGGAACCCTTGGTTTGATGAGGAATGTCGTTAGGCAAAGCAGACAAAGATAAGCAACGCAAAGCAGCGATGCATAAAAGGACGAGAGCTGTCATGAGCTCTATGAGCACAAGAGGCAAGAGGAACACCGACTTCTCAGAAGGAAAAAGAGAGTGCATGAGGTGCGTGCGGTTGAAGATGTTGAGAGGTTTAAAAGCAGGAATGAAGTTCGAAAGTCTTATGAACAGGTGGAACGAGATTCACAGGTACATAAACTTAGAACCGAAGGCTGCAAAGACGAAAGTGGAAACATCATAGTGGAACCGCAGTCAATGCTGAGGATATGGAAGGACCACTTCTGCACTGGATAACGGCGACGGATTCCGCTGTCAGGCAGGATGATCCATTCAACATAGACGACGGAAGCCAATCCCGTCCTCCCGTATTAGACGAAGTAAAGATTGCCATATCTAAGCTGAAGTACAATAAAGCCGCTGGAGCTGATGGCTTGAATGACGAGCATTTTAAAGGAGCTGGAGATAAGTTGGTTAGGAGCATGCACCAACTTATCTGGAAGATATGGTCGGAAGAAAGCATTCCCGATGAATGGAACCTCAAATGACAGCATCTTCAGGGACGAGCTGTATGGAGCCATGTGATGCCCTGTCATGTGATTTTTTAACATCATTTTTGAAATAATAGTGCAGAGCTCACACGTCAACACTAGAGGCACTATCTTTCAAAAGTCTGTCCAATTACTGGCATATGGTGATGACATTGACATAATCGGAAGAACTGATGTCAATGGGGCTTTTGTGAGTATTGAGGCAGAAAGGACATACAACACCGACGTTTTGGTCAAAACGTCACCATCGACAGACGTAACTTTTAGGTAGTCAAGGACTTCGTCTACCTATAGGCTCCGCTGTAAACACAGAAAACAATACCAGCACTGAGATCAAAAGCAGAATAACTCTTGCTAACGGCTGTTTCTTTGGACTAAGAAAGCAATTGAGTGGTATAGTCCTCTCTCGAGGGACCAAAGTGTTACTATATAAGACCCTTATAATCCCCGTCCTGCTATACGATGCCGAAGCATGGACCATGACAAAAGCGGATGAAAGCAGATTGGGTCGCTACGAGAGAAAAGTTCTTCGTGTGATCTACGGTCCCGTATGCTTAGAAGGGGAGTGGAGCAGAAGACGGAACGATGAGCTGTTCGGGCTATACAGCAACGTAGACTCAGCCAGAAGGGTAAAAGTCCAACGACTAAGATGGCTGAGTCAAGTAGAGCGCATGGAAACCAATGCTTCGGCCCAGAAAATCTTCGAATCCACACCCACAGGACAGTGCAGTAGAGGAAGACCGCTGATCAAGTGGCGCGCACAAGAGGATGTTGACCTCACCCAACTCGGAGCGTGAAACTGGAGAAATCTAGCTAGGGACCGAGCTAGATGGAGAAGTTTGTTGGGTGAGGCCCTAGTTCACACAGGACTGCGCTACCTCAAGTAAGTAAGTAAGTAATTTAGTATAAATGTGGCAAAGTCGAAAATCATGGTTTTTGAAAATACTCATCGAAGAACAAGAGAAATGGTTTTTGGAACGTGAACCAATAGAAATAGTAAATCAGTTAAAATATTTAGTTTTCTTGATAACTCGTAACCTTGATTTTCGCTCGCATTTAAAAGAAAAATGCGCTGCAACCAAAACGGCAATAAATCTTATTTGGAGTAATGTCTTCTGCAAAAAGTATGTGGATGTTACTGCTAAATTTAGAGAGTTTGATGCAACCATTAAGAAACATGCCTGTGCTAAGCAAATCAAGTGTTTAGCTATCAACACTTAGAAGAGTTTAAAATATTTCAACGTTTGTTTTTAAAGCGCATCTTTAAACTGGATAACTCAACACCTGCAATCCACACTGAATCCGGTATGCCACAAGTATTTAAAAAAAAATCTAAAATCAAATGCTGATTACATAATAAAAGTTATGAAAAGGCCTGAATCAAATCTTTAAAAACAGATATTAAATTATGCTCTTTTCTTTCGAATGTCTGAATAGAGCGCAAATATCGACACCTAAACTTATATATAAAGAATTTAACCACACACTTTTTATTCTAAATTATTTTAACGAAAAACTCACTCTTAATCAAATGAGTGTCATCTTTAAAGCAAGGACTGAAATGCTTTCTTTAAGTTATAGACCTCATAGAACTGACCTTAGCCCGATATGTAGTTTGTGCAACCGCAATGTGCCTAATCTTACAAGAAATCTGCAGGCTTTACTTCTCAAAGAGTTTCCTTACACTTAAAGATACAAAGGATCTTTTAAATGGTTGCTGGTTGTTGGAAACATTTTTGTCAAGCTTTACAATTCTTATATCAACAAAATGTAAAAAAAAATTATCGAGAAAAAAAGAATGTATTAATAATAATAATACTGCCACAAATGTTGGAAAAAGTCATATTAAATTGGGCCGTGCCGGTCATATGCTAAAAATCATCAGTAAATGTGTTTAAGTACTTTAATGCCAGACTAAAGTAAATTTGATATCAAATTTTTAAAAAATTAACGCTTGGGTTACAAGAACTTACTCATGTATCCAAAAAGTCTATTTAGTCATACTTTCTATATTTTTAAACTTAAAAATGTGCCTGCAAATAAATTTTATTTTCAAAAATTTGAATGCCCTTTGATTTCTCAATATAACGACCGATTTTCGAGATATCAAAATTCGAAAAAAAATGTTTAATATTTATTAAAATATAAAAAATAAAAAAACATTGACATCTTTGATCATAAAACATTATTGGGAAATTATAAGACCTGGGAAACTAAACGGCTATGTGAGGGGTACCCTTCTGGAGCAATGCAAATATATTTGTTTTAAATTTAAAGTAGCCAAATTATGAAAAAAAAACATTAAGATAATGTTAAACAGATCTATCGGTTGGTTTTTGAAAAAGAATTTTGACCAACAAATTTGTATGGAAACTTCTGTAATTTTTAGTCTAAGAAAAAATTTAAAAAAAACGCATAGAGCGAATTAGCTAACAACCTTGAAAAGTTTCAACTTTTTTTCAACTTCCCTACCATCGTAATGTCATGTTTGATTAAAATCTCGAAAAAAACATCGTTTACTCGAAGTTATGCATTAAAATTTGAATAAAAATGAATAACAAATATTATAGTATTTTCTGTCTCATTAATTCAGATCCTCATAGCATAATTGTTAACAAATTTGTCTTTATCTTGAGGAGAAAGACGTTTGTATCCAAATTCTTGCATAACATTATAAGTATATTAGCTGTCACTGAGTTTGTTTCTATATTTTTAATATGCCACACAAATTCTCAAGAAACACAAAAGGTGTTCAATATTCATCGTTAACACTTTCATCGGTTTGGTTCAAAAAAAAAATGTATTACACAATAATTTAAATCATTTGGACGTAAAGTGGGAGACACGTACAGAAAAAAAAATCAATGTGAGAAGCCAAGGAAAAAATAAAGCTATCAATCAATTGTTCACTTTAACCTGACATCTTACAGTCTCAAAATGAATGAACCAAGGAAGGAAAAACCCATCCGCTCAGCGCACCAACGCGACGGTATACCTGCACAACCTCTTATTCCAATGTTAAATTTTAAAAAATTAAAAAATAAATACCCGTTAGGTATATTTTTCATAACTCACGAGCACAGAGGACCACGACTCTGAGACTCCGATGACTACATGAGGTGTTCGATGTGTGAACTTAACATGCTCAAAATCATCTGCAAACACTCAAATTCAAATTTGTAGGCGGTTATGAAGGAAAGGTAAGCCGTATACTATAGGTATCCCGTGCATATACCCATCATTCATATTTTGAAACTGACAAAAAAAAATTGATATTTTTCATACAGATTTCGAGGTTTTCTGGCTCCTTTTTCATACTTGGCATACATCGTAAGTAACCTCAACATTATTTTTGATGTAGGTAAACCATAACCATTCCTAAACAGAAGTTACGAAACCGCACATATTAGATGCTCATCATGTGATGAGATGCCATTTGACATCATTCAGGGACGTATTTGTTTCGGAGAGGTAGAAAGTTCAAAGAAGGCTATGAATCTTGTACATTAATGATAAACGGAGACATGAGTGATTTTTAAAAATTAAAAAATATATTTTATTGTTTTTAACATGTTTCTAACCTGTTTTAATGATATATCAGACTTATCCATGTTGTACTTCAAAAAATGTCCATCATTCTACAAGAATTGTAATCGACTTACTGTACACAAAAGTATTAGGATACTCAATGACCTTAACTTAATTATTCTATAAATATTGACGAATTTTGAACCTAGTCGACTTCAACCAGGATACACTGTTAATATTTAGGAGTTAATAAGCCTAGTCAGAAAATTTAAACTAATTACTCTTTTTAAGATAACACATTTAGTAAGCAACTTACTTGGTAGATTTTAACTGAATTACTTTTTTTTTTAATTTAAGAGTGCAACAAACTACCCGTGTTTTGTTTCAAAATCTATCAATAGTATAGTAGGATCTTACATGAATAACAAAAAAAAATACCCGCCGTATGAATTCTACTGATAAAAGCTAAAGTAGAATCTTGGTACGGATGGGTTTTTGACATTTTATATAATGTTAGTGTATTTGTATCTCGATGGCTGTGTTCATTGAGTAGCTGTGCATTTGAAATCATGTGTTTTCCTTTGGGGAAAAAATCAATATGTTACTGTTGATATTATTTAGTTTTGTTAATGAAAATGAACTAACTGGGCTTATTTTGCAAGAGAAAACTTAGAAAAGATTTAATTTTAAGTTTTGTTATGTTTTCATTAAAGGTTTATCTCAGTTTAGATCAAATAAAATCTTTTGGTGTTTTCAAACCGCGGAAGAATGAAGAGACTTCCACAAAGAAAATACTTTAACTTATTCTTAAAATAATTGATAAACAGGATTTGAATATCAAACTGCTAAGCGAACAAGTCGATCTTAAAAAACAATGATGGACAGAACACTTAAAATCGCTACATAGAATGCAAAAGGTCTTATACAACATTCATCCGAACTAAAAATATTTTTAGATCTAGAACATATCGATATTTGCCTGGTGTCTTATTTCTACAATGGGCAAAGTCTAGATAATGTAATAGAAAACTATTCATGTAACCCCGCTCCACATCCAGCTGACAAGGCAAGAGGTGGATCGGCGATTCTTATAAAAGAAAGCTTAAAACATTATGAAGTAACCAAGTTTATTAGTAAAAATATGAAAGTAACAACTATTAGTATTGGTATGAAAAAGAAAAAATTTAAGATAGCAGCTATATACTGCCCACCAAGGCGCTCCCCGACAGAAGATGACTATAAAGATCTATTAAATCTTCTTGGGCATAAATTTCTTGTTGGTGGAGACTTCAATGCAAAACACACCCATTGGGGTTCAAGACTTATATCAACAAAAGGCAAAAGACTTTTCCAAGCAGGCCGTAAATACAATTGCGAATTCTATTCCTCCAGGTCCCCATTTTACTGGCCTTCCGATACTAACAAAATACCAGACGTTATTGACTTTTTCGTAGCTAAAGGAATCAAACGAAATTACATTAGTGTAGAAGGTAATTATAAACGGCCATCAGATCATACTCCAGTGATTCTATCACTAAATGAATCGGAAGTACTAGAAAAAAGTAATCCAAAGCTTGTAAATAAGAAAACAAACTGGAATGGTTTAAGAGAAAGGCTTTTAAGTTTTATAGATTTAATATCTCCCATGGATACAATCAAGCAAATTGACCATTAAGTGGAACAATTTATTGCTGATGTGCAACAGGCCGGTGAAGAAAGTACTCCAACATTTCTAATAGAAGAGAAAATGAAATAAAATATCCTTTAGAGATAAGAGAGTTGATAATAGAGAAAAGAAGAGCTCGAAGAAAATGGCAAAATAGTAGATTTCCAGATGATAAAACAACGTTTAACCGTATAAGCAACAATCTTAAGAAACAAATTTACAAATTCAAAAATGATTCACTCAGTACATTCCTAAGGAATTTAACGACTGATGCTTTAACCAATTTTTCGCTATGCAAAGCAGCCAAGCGCCTGAAAAGGCCGCAGTTACAAAACTCGGCCTTGAAATATCGGCTTAATAGAACTTACAGTTTGTTGATAAGATAGATAAAAGTGAAATACCAATTGTAAGACTTAAAGAAATAAAAAGTATAAGTTTACATCAACAACCAAATAAAACATCACCAGGTTACGATCTAATTACTGCTCAGTTATTAAAGAAATGCTTTTGAAAGTCTTCATAAAACTCCAATATATTTATAATAAATGCATGCCTTAAGCCCCGGCATGGCACATCCCGCACCATTGGAAAATTGCTGAAGTAATTGTCATAACAAAGCAAGGAAAACCACCTACAGAAGTGATGGCTTACAGACCAACATCGCTTATACCAATTATGGCAAAAGTTTTTGAAAAACTGCTTCTGAAGAGAATTAGCAAAATCATAGAAGAAAGAAGGTTAATCCCAAACCATCAGTTTGGCTTTAGTAATAAACATTCCACGATAGACCAAGTTCATAGAATATCGGATGTAATAGAAAAAGCATAAGAAGAAAAACAAGTATGTCCAGCTATGTTCTTAGATGTTGCTTAAGTTTTTGACACGGTTTAGCATGAGGGACTTGAGTACAAACTGCAAAGGGATCTTCCCAGGCAGTACTTTGAAATATTAAAATCGAACATCTCACACCGATTGTTTAGAGTAAGGTACGATCAAGAATACTCGGAATTGAAGAAAGAAGAAGCTGATGTACCACAAGGAAGTGTCCTAGGTCCTACCCGGTATTTACTATACACAAGGGATATTTCAGCTGGTAATCACACCATAATGGCTACTTTTGCAGATGATACCGCAATTTTGGTACCTGACAAATGTGTCTCTAAGGCAGCAGTAAAACTACAAAATACCGTCGACACAGTGAGTGCTTGGACCGAAAAATTGCGTTTCAAACTCAATGAAACAAAATCTTCACATATAAACTTTACAAATTAAAAGATAAACAATTTTCCAATAATCATTAATAATCAAGCTGTACCTTATTCCAATACGGCCAAATACTTTAGAATGACTTTGGATGCAAAGCTTAAGTGGAAAGAGCACATCAAAAATAAAAGAGAAGAACCAAACTTGAAATATTGAATAAATTACTGGTTGCTTGTTAACAACTCTGTTTATCACATATAATGCTGTATAATCAAGTACTAAAGCCCGTTTGGACCTATGGAATCCAATTATGGTGCTGTACAAAGAAAACAAATACCGAAATCATCTAAAAATTCCAAAACAAAGTCCTTCGTGGAATAGTTAATGCCCCTTGGTACATAAGAAATACCGATCTACATCGCGACTTACAAATAGAAATGGTTACAGAAGTTGTTAAAAAATACGTTGTATCGCACAACCAGAGACTGCAAAGTCATACTTATTCTGAATTGGAGTCCGTCTTGAATATAAGAAACCATGTTCGGAGATAAAGAAGAACCAAGCGTCATGAGCTTATGGCATAAAAAAAAAACAAGGGAAAGTATTACAAGTTTAAACTTACCCCAAAGTGATTGTACAAAGTTAAGAAAGAAAAATCTGTAATCGATCCTTCAAGATTGGTCCTCATGTAGAGTTGGTTTTAGTGGCTAAGAGTCCCACACTACTTGGTGTCAAATACTGCAAAGTGTCTTTTGAAGATTTACTCCTGTCAAAAAAAAAAAAAAAACAAGAAGATATAAAAACGATTAAGTTTGACACCACTTTCTGAACTCTATTCATGTATATAAAGAATTGAGGCGATCTTCAAGCTCGCTTGAACACCACATGTTAATGTAGTAGTCTACGAACAAACCCCTTTCTTGAAGTTTTTATGTTAGTCAAAGCTGCAATTGTTAAATGAACTTTTTTTTATAGAATCTCAATTTCCAGACGTTTTCTTACCATTTCTTTTTGAAAATTGTCCATTTTATTAGTTTTAGCTATTTTTGTTTGCTACAAAATGTGTGTTTTTTTAATTATTATTCTGACAGGTCTTCTTTCAGTTGCACCAATTTTTAAATACAAGAATCTGGCTACTGCCGATGGGTTTTCTTGGGAATTGTCTACTATACTATGAATGGAATGCCAAAAAAACACGGTACCTGATTTGATTGTAAACAGTTAAATCTATTAAAATTTGGAAGCTCATCAGACTACTCAAAAAACATAACCCATTTACTCTGTTAAGAATAACACATTTTTGAAGTTCCTCGGTAGATTTACATCTGGCTTATATTGTTAAAATCCACAAGTTAACTAAATTCGACAAAAAATAATCTTTTAAACTAACGCCAAGCGACTTGATCCGTTGATTTTATTAATAATATACTACATAGTGATTTTAACAGACTTAATCTGTTAAAAATAACACATTTTTCAACTTAATTAATAGATTTTAACTATCTATCTTCATTTAAACTAACACAAACTATTTGGATCTTTTCAACCAAGTTACTCTGTTAAAACAAACGCTTTTTACAATCATCTTGCTAAATTTTAACCGACTTATTCTGTTTAAATATAGGAGTTATTTAACTCAATCAAACATTTAACTTTCATAAAGCCAACCAGCTTGATCTGTTTAATTTTAATTGATTACCGATATTAACTGATTTACTCTGTTCTAACTTAGAAAAGATCGATCCGTCCCTGTTCATCTTCCTCTAAATTAGCCACCTTTTAGTTGAGGCGTGTTGTTATCAAGCTTGGCATACCGATACGAACCAAGTGGCCCAATCCATTGCGAACATTGATTGATTTTAATATTTTGTCGGAATGAATTACCCTCAATCAATTACGATTCACTTACCTTTTGTTACGGACACATTGAGGGGCCGAACACCGTGACATATTGCCCAGGCGTAGGAAGTATAATGAGCTTGGTTTTTGGCTAACAACAAAAAAAAACGTTTTCTCCAACCTCTGCGCTACCGTCGCGTCGCTTGAGTCTCACCCATCTACTCTACAGCCCAGCAGCGTCAAGCGTTTTCAAATATAATGTTTTGGTCAATAATAGTTTTTGTTCACTCTCGCGCACAGGCGCCTCGCATACGAATATGAATTGAATTCACTCTCACTGGCAATTATTTATCGACCATAACCTGGGAGGTTCGGTTTGGGCTTCAATCTCGAGTTTGGATGGATTTTTGTGACTGAATAGTGAACATACAATAAATAGGCCTCTGCAATTTACTCATGGTCTTTGGTTGCAGGGGCTTTTGTAAATCTTTTGGATTAGTTTGACCCACTTGCAAATGGCGGCGGACTGGCAAATCAATCAATGGCCAATTGGTCGCACTGAGGTTGGTAATGATGTCGCGTTCGTCTATGGCTCGGTGCTGGGTGCTGGGTGCCGGGTGCTGGATGCTGATGCAGTGCAGCTGGAGTAAATTACTAATGCCAAAGCATTAGTTAAAATTATGAATTCCATTATTTTGGATTTATTTTTCATCTGCATTCAGACCAACTTACCGGCCAATTAGGGTGGGCTACGCGGAACAATGTTAATTCCCGGGTTGAGTGTTTTAACCAGGTCTTGGGATAATAGGGTAAAGTTTTCATTTTTCAATGTAATTTTTTTTTTATTTTGTGTTTGTTTCAGTTTCCAATTTTCCACTGCATTAATGGTTAAAGAGAATGAGGTTGCGGGAAAACGATTTCGATTTCGAGTAATATTGTTTTTATTTTTTCAATTCCGCTGACGCTGATGACTGTCGGTGGTTGCGGTGATTATGCAGAGTTAGCCGCATTTTTTTAAAGTATTTTATTTTTATTATTTTTGTTGCCAAGTTGGTTCGTTGGTTTGGTTTGGTTGATTGAATAAATGAAAAGTTCAAAGTGGGGTGAGGGAAGGAAATAGCAATCGGAAGTAAGTTGTTATTCATATTTTATCCAAAGAGGAGAATTTCTAAGAGGATGTTGGATGGATTTTAATTTTAATTTGGCCTTAGACTATAAGAGTGGTTATTGAATGCTGATGGTTGAGCTAAAAGATGAAGATGATGATTGGGGCGGTCTACATTTTAGAAACCAGTTAAATAATAATTGTTATAGGTTTTGCTTTGGAATTGATTTGACAATCACAATGGAATGAGGTTTTTGAAAATACTCTCGAACGTATAATAAAATTGGTTCATGGAAATTATAACAACAAACGATGATGATTGGGATATTGAGAGTTTACCGCGATAGGAGAATAAATGGAAAATGGTTTTGATTGTTTTTTAAAGAATTTGAAAGTAATATCAAAAGCTATTTGTATTAATGAGGTGGAAATTGAAACTGTTGAAGGTTGAAGGGTTTACAGATTTATTAATTAATAATTGAAAAGAATCAGTTTTTGAATAATATGCATCTATACCTACTTTGAGGACCCTTTACCCATAACAATAAAACAATAACTTATTAATTGAAAAGTGGAAAGTGAAAGCAATTAAGTTTCGTATTTTTATACAAAACAATTTATTGGGCATTTGAAGTGATATAAAAAGGGGTAGGACGCGGAGGGGAGGAAACCAATTTAATGAAGAAAATGAGAAGACGGCGTATTTAAAAGTAATTAAATTTGGTTACGCTATAGCTCGAAAAGAACCAGGGTCTATAGTGACTTACAACTCTTTACCAAGGGACCTGCTTTTAATGACAAGAACGCATAATCCAACACGCCAGGGGTGATTTTTTTTTGCAAAACTAATATATCAGTCAGTTTAAAAAATATTCAGTTAATTTTATGTAGTACCCGTGGCGTGATGGTTAGTGCGTTGAACTGTCATGCAAGGGGTCTTGGGTTCAAACTGCCTATTGCGAGGAATTGACAAATCCTTCAAGAGTAATTCTTGTCTTGAACATTACTCGCACACATGAATGGTTGAAAATTGTACGTCACTAGGCCCTTGTTTTGCGATTTCGGGTTTGGATCATATATGGCACATTGAGCAGAAAAGTAACAAAAACATTTTCAATAAACGAAATCAACTATTTATTCAAAAAAATATTTAGTATGGAATATCGTGAAACAGTTTCTTTTCTAATTCAACCAAAGATTTATAGGTTGCATTTTCGGCACTCCACATAAGAACTTCCATGGCAGTCTGAAACCTTACACCGCTGTCTTGTGGCAAAATAGGAAGGTGATCTAATCGATCTAATCGAACGTCCTGCGATGGCATTATGACAACAGGTCCTTTTATTTTCTTCAATTGTAGATTATTCTCCATGACATATGAGCGCCGTCCATTTTTGTTAGTTGTGCTAAGTTTGCTGGTATGGCATAGATCTTTGGCTACCGTGCATTTGAAATCTTTTAGTGGCAGCCACGCCTCAGAATCATCAAGTGTTCCTCTGTACAATAGCCACGCATAGTATCTAAGAAGAGCAAAAGATCAATTCCACCCATATGCCAATTATATGTCATGACTGCCTTTGGACATGATACTGTTTGGTAGCTCTTTCTTTGTTGTCGACATATGTCGAAGCAAGGTTCACAATTCTGTTGTCAAACCATGTTACCACAGAAATATAAATGTTATCAACTGTCGCCAGTTTTTCCACAGTTGCACCTCTTCCTTTTTTTTTTAATTCCTGAACTTTGTAACTTGGAATCCAATTGGCTTTTATGGCTCCTAGCTGTTCTCGGCAGTCAAACAACAACGTCACTGGATGTACTAATTTTTGTCAAATCGATGTACAACTGTACATGTCCTTGGGCTGAAGTGTAAAGTTCAAAGTCGTAGTTAAACCATTGCTAAATACGGAATGTATTCAATGCAAGTTTCATAACGCGATGCCAAATGTTGAAGACGACTTTCTAGATTCCGCTTGTTCAGAAGAGAAACTTCTGTCAGCATTGGATAGTGCCAAAGGTATCCGGGACGGACAGAATCCTATCAGAATTTTTTAAGTATGCCTCTTCCCGGTTTATATCCGAGATTTTAAGGTGTTACAATGGAATTTTTAGGACTTGTTCTACTCTTACAAATTTCCTCTCCTCAATCATTTTTCAGCTTTTAAAAAAACGAGACCCATCCATTGCAGAAAACTAACGTGGAATATCGTTTTTAAACGCTTCCGTGAAATTATTGGCCAGTATGATATTCCGAAGACTTACCACCTGGGTACATGATAATTCAAAGCTTAGTGAATTTCAAGCAGAATTTCGTTTTGGCTACTCTACAACGGAGCAAGTTTTTGTTCTTTTAAATATTGCTGAAACTTACCTTCATCGTGGGAAAAAACTCTATGCCTTCTTCGTGGACTTTAGAGTAGCCTTCGACAGCTTTGTTTCTAAAACTTGCCAATTATGGTATCTTTTCCAAAATTATTTGCTAAATGCTATTTCTGTTTGGGACAGTGAAACCCTATCTGAAGAATTCAGGTCTTCAATGGGTCTAAAGCAAAGATGTTCGTTGAGTATCACACTTTTTATAGATGATATTGTCCAGTCACTCGGAACGGGCGTGAAATTTGCTGAGGAGAGCATTCCAGTTTTACTGCATGCGGATGACATCGTCATATTATCTTAGTCTCCTGATTAACTCCAAGAAATGATCTCTAGATTCGAAGAATATTGTAATACTTGGAACCTAGCAGTCAATCTCAGCAAATCAAAAATTATGATTTTTAGAAAAGGTAGGGGGAGATATGCTAGTCACGAGGAGTGGAAATACAAAGGAGAAGAAGTCAGTGTCGTGAAAGGAATCAAGTATTTCAGGATGATAATATCGAGTAACCTGTGTATAAAAAAACAAGTGCAAGCAAAACTTCAGGAGGCAAAGGCAGCCATATGCATATCGTGGAAAAAATGTATTGCAAATAAAATTATTCACCACTCCGACAAATATAAATTATGTCAAGCCGTATCAAAGTCTATTATGATGTACAGCGCGCAAGTGTGCTCCATAAAGAGTATGAGGATGTCGAAAAACTACTCCGGTCCTTTTCAAAGTGAATTTTTGCTCTTCCTTCAACTACGCCGAACTACAAGCTACATATTGAAACTGGAACTCCGCCGATGTTTATCGACACACTTAGGACCCATTTTGATTATGTTGTACAAATCGTGGATAAGCTTGTCGGATTCTGTAGGTGAAGCGTTTGATTTTGATTTGCAAGATATAACACGTTTAAAAGAACAGTTTTATTGTCTTTTATCGAAACTTGACACAAAATATTGGGAGAACTTCACTAACCAGGCCAAGGATTCACATTATAGAGAATACTACAGCATATCTTCGATTAAACGAGTCTGAGGGGAAATTCTGACTCTGAATTTTATTCCTCATAGGCCAGACTTAACTCTTGAATGTTATCTTTGCAACCACACGAAAGAGAAAATATTGCTCATTTTCTAGGATCATGTCCAATTTTACAAGAAATTCGACACGAAGTTTTTGGCAGAAATCGATTAGATGTTAAAGAAGAAATAGAGATTTTAAATGGCATGTCGGGCTGGAACAAGCTTTATAATTTTGAACTGCTATGACTTATAGAAATAGAATCAGAACGGAATGCTTTTGATTGTCGTAAATTCAGCATCTACTTTATTATGTTTTAAATTTACTTTTTACTATGCGAGTTATGAAAAGAATTTATAAATTAAATTAAATACAATTTTTATTCGATTATCTGTCAATCTGACCGACGGTTTCAAAACCAGGTCTTAAAAACTTGTAAATATTATAATTATAAACCTGATTTATTATATTAATAAAGTCTATTCTAATCTAATCTAATCTAAATGGTCTTATTTTATGAAGGGAATCATGTCCCTGTTGTAATTGGGTATTTGCGTCGAGTTGGTGTTGAAATTATTAACCTTTTTATTTCTTCGAACCGGTTCCATTTCATTACAGAGTTAATTTTTGGGTGACCTAGGCTTTCATTCCAATAAAGCCTAGATGATGCTTAATGTACGACGGACATGCAAAGGCATATTCCAACAAACTCTTCAAGTTCCATTGCTGTTATATGGGCAATTTTTTCGGGACGTTTTTCACAGGAGTATCTGATTGTTTCTTGTTCAATATATTTGAACATTTCGTACAAAAGGTACTTGTAGAATTGTATTAGCGTATCCTATCACCTGTGAATGTGGTTTCGTTATCACCTTTTTCCAAAAACCCATCTCGCCTCTGGGCTTTTTCATCTCTCGCACTTTTATTTCAGGGAGGTACCATCTGGGATAGAGATGTGTTATCTTCTAATTCCCAATCGGATTCATCAGACTCTGGAATATATAGAGGCGGTTTACCTCGTGCTCATCATCTGAAAAATCTTCGTCACTGCTGTTGTCGGGAAAATTTTGCAAATTGACGGTGACAGTGGTTCCATCGTCGTTTTCAAAAAAGTAAGGTCCAATCATATATCCGGCCCAAAGATCGCACCCAACAATCACTTTTTGTGGATGTAATCGTCTCTTTTCAAAACTTCAGGATTCTCAGAACTCCAAATACGACAATTTTGTTTAGTAACATATCCAACTAGTGAGACATGTGCTTCGTCGCTAAAGAAAATTTTGTTCGAAAAACCACCGTCCACCGCCTGTTGTTCAGACACCCATTCGACATATCTACGACGTTGTGAATGGTCAGATGGCTTCCGCTGTTGTGTGACTTGATGTAAATGTAGGTGTGCATTCCAATGCAAAATTCGTCATAATGTGCCTTAAGACAGTCCTATTTAACGACAAGGAATCTATACATTCAGAAAGCTTCGTTTAGGATTTGGTATCGGTATTTTAGGGCTGTTTTGAAGTAACTGCTCAACACGTTCCACTCCTGTCCATTTACGATTCCTTTGGCTTCATCTAAAGTTAAGACGCTCTTTCGCTAGTGTCCTCTTCTGATTGCAGCAAGAATAGGGCACGTTGCTGGGAAGTGCAGTACGTCTTCTCTAACCCTGTGGTTGCATAGACTAAACTCTATGTTTTCATCTGCACAATATGGTCGGTAATTCAGATGTAGTAACGCTATAGATTGTCTCTAACGTCTAGAGGTCATCAAAATAGATGCTGGCGTGGAGATTGTGCTGCAGACCCATTGTACATACTTCGCGTGTTGCCTCGTTCTGCTATCTCGGTGAACTTACAGACATTGTCTTCTTCAATCCTTGCGAGCAGTGCATCGAAGCTACACTTCCAGGTATCAGTCCCACTTTCTAGCAATTCAATATTATATGACTGCTCTAGGAGCATCCACCCTCTAAAAAACTGCGATTTTCGGTTAAGAAGATGCCGTGCAATGATCCTGGGTATACGATGACTTGGCAGAGCCAGTACTTTCAAAATTTAGTTAAAATGCATTTTTAGTGTAAAGATGTACAGCGGAGAAAGTCCAGTCTCCAGTTGTTGCATGTAGTTAGGGGTGTTTTCTGGAAGCCAAAATATTTGTTTGATAAAGTATCTCAAAAGCTTTTCTACTTGGTCATATTGAAGAATTCCCCACACCTGGGCAGCGTAGCACATTATCGATCTCATCACCGCTTCATAGAGCTTATAATTGGCGCTCGGGGCTATACATATTTTTTGCTGAGGACCGCCTTCCAATTGCAATTGAGAGATTCTTTGATTCTATCAGTTTCGCATTGAGATGTTGGTTGAATGAAAGCTTTGGTGTTATAGAAACTCCAAGATACATATACTCCTTAACCACCTCTGTCTAAGTTCACATTTTCCCATTTGATCTCTTAATTTCTTGCGAATCTGCCTGTACCATTTCTAAAGATGGATACTCCCAGGCTACTGAGCTGGTAGAACAATGCATCCATGTTGATTGAATTGAAAGCTGCTTTGAAATCAATAGAGAGAAAGCATATAATTTCGCTCCTTTATCCATATAATATCTACCTATGCACGTTAGTGAAAAGATGTTGTCAACTGTCGAATAATCTTTCCTGAAGCCGGCTTGAAATTCACTCAAAAGGTTATAACTTTTTAACTAGGCTGTGAGCCTGTCTAGAATGACGCCAGTGAATATTTTCATTATGGTGTTCAGAAATGATATGCCCGATAATTGTTTGGATCTTTATTATCACCTTTTTTAAATATGGGGAGTATAATATTTTTTAATGTAAACCATTATTGTTATTGGTTTAACAACATAGTTTGAAAAATGTCGGATTCCAGCCCTTTACCTTTGAAACCGTAAAATGGAATACTAGTTATTCATCTAATATTTTTCTTATAATTCTAAAACTACTTGTATGATCAAAAACATCATAGAGTGAAATACAAAAATACTCATTTGATTCTACTACTTCCTGCTTCCACTTTCTTTAAAAAGAGTTTAAAATCTTAAGATCATTAACATCAAGATATCTTCATTTTAATGAAATTAACAAGAATACAATTTCTTTATATATATGCAAATGTCCAACTATAATAAAGACACATTCTTGTTAACATTCCTCTCGCCTGGTCCTGGTCAAACAGAACCCACAAAGTCTTTTCAATATACAAATCTTAATAAAAATAATATCGCCGCCGCCGCCGGGTGCGTCGCCCTGATGCATCTTGACAAAGTTATAAGGAGATCATTAATATAAAGAGACCCCTGCAGCTTTCAAATAAAAAAAAAATTAACAAACCTCTCATCAATAGAGAGGTGACTTCCAATACATTGTAGTCTTTATGTATGCCCAAGCTGCTGATGTCCCGCAATCAAAATGACCACCCACTGGAGCTGGTTTTCCATTAATTTCTTAATCAAAACTATGTACACACAAACAATAACCATAAAAAACTTAACCACGTTAACATTAATTACCACAGCCAACCAACCAACCAACTAACCAACTTATGCCTTAAAACCGCATGAAGGAGACAATTTTCAGGCATCAGGTCGTACCTTACGTACTATATTCAAACATCGGAATGGAATAAAGAAGCAGAGGACACCTTCGATATGAGGTGAGCTGCAAGTGAATCCAGTTGAAGACGACAAAACTGCCTTAAGGAATTTGCTGTGCGCGCCAATACCCCGCTCACTCATTAAAATCACACAAGAAAAACAGGCGTTGTGTCACCCTGTTTATAGTGTCAAAATGCCATACCATATTCACATTGACCATCACGCGTCATCTTCATCTATACACATACGAGCTATCTAGCTAGCTATATGGCGACTGCATCGAAGGACAATATCCCTGTCCGGTCCGTTGGTTTAAGCCCAAGTTCGCGAGTAAAGCATTTATTGGCAATGCAACAGGTTAGTTAGCTCATCGATGAACGTGAACGTGAACGTAAGCTTGAACCACAAAACCAGTCCCAAAATGAAGACTGGTTGCTTCCAATGTAATATGATGGTAGAAGCGTCTTGGTCGCGTGTATATGCGCTGCGGCTGCGCATTGCGCGCACTCACGGTGAAGGACAATTACAAGAGTCTCACATTAGTGCTTGTTGTGTAGACGCAGCAACATTAATTAAATTGCATTAAAATATGGCGCGCATATAACGCTGGGCATACTCGTATCGTATATATGTATAGTCAGTGTCAGCCAGGCCCAGCATACCTCTTCGTCGGTCTGTCGGTCGGTCGGAAAGACGGCCCAAATTGCCTTTGCCTTCGCCTTTGCCATATGCTTTTGCTTCTGAGTTGTTGGTTGGGACATTGGGCAAATTAAAGCAAAGGGAGGGAATATTACGCAGTTCAAGTTAACATGCTTCTGCAGCCGCTAGCATATTTTTATATCATCTGACGAAATTTGCGCGTCGGAAGCGTCAAGGCTGAGCGAGATTTAGTGATGAGATCAGTAATTCAAAACGGAAATCACCGATGGTGTTTGGTGGGAGCTCCATTCCCTGAGTAGGCTATACACACATATGAATGTACATATATACTGTTTTAAATGGTATAGTAGTATGGAGTGATAATTAGCCATTCACTTGCGTGTTTTAATTAAGTGTGAGGAGATCGTTAATTACGGATTAAAAGAGAGGGTGCATCTTGGTTGTTGTTATTTTTTCCTTCATTTTTCCCTCGCATATATCGGACTTTAAACTTGAATTAAACAATGAGTCGTTTGCCTTGAGTTTTTGTTAAAGATGTTTTGAACCATTTTTATAAGCCTTTAGTAGATTAAACATAAAATACATGTATTTGCAAAGGAAACGTGCGTCATTGATCTGGAAAGAGTCTTTTAAACACCAATTGGTGTTTTTTCTTAATTATTTTGTTCTGGTAAAACCGCACTCCTTGAAGTTATAAAGGGTCTTCAAGCTTTTACAGCTGACGGCGGCCATGTTGTATGGAGCTACAATTCTTAAAATGGCTGTTATCAATTTTGTCTGTTTTAACAAATCAATTTAAAAAAAAAACTATCCATGATACAATTTTCTTTTTATCAAATCTGGAGGTATTGTGCTCGGGGAGCTTTCGGCATGATTCACACATTTAGGGGTTGACAGAATTGTCAAAGTAGCAGGGTCTCCAGCTTTCTTCGTGGAAAGTTTAAATGACCTGGCAGTTGAAAGCGTATAGGTTGAATGATCTCAAAACCTGTTGAAAACTGACGTTTGCATTAATAATTCAAGGTTAATCAACGTATTTCAAGGTACACGAAGGTACGGCAAGGTACATCAAGATACTTCGAGGAACGTTGAGGAACGTCAAAGTACGTAAAAGTCAGATATGTTATACGATAGTTTCGAGGTAATTCTGAATGTGAAGACCGAGAACGTGTGATTTGACATCGTTATACTTTTTCTTGTGGAGGTTTCCGAAATAACAGGTCTATGCGAGGAAGTCACAAAACACAGCGGAACTCAAAGTCAACATGAAAATGACATCATCCGTCAAATTCATTCTGGTTTATGTGTTACATTGAAAGTTTTAAATAAAGGGTGTCCCAAAATTAACGCAAGATTTGAATTAAATAGAAAACGCCTCCACGGCCTCCATGGCTTTGCATGCACATGCGCACTCTTTTGTTGAAATTTTCCATGACCATTTTGCATAAATGTGGCTGAATTTCGTTGATGCAGCGTTGTGGGCTTGTAGACATAGACTTTTGATTTCAAATAACCCCATAAAAAGAAGTTTAATGGTGTTAAATCACACGATCTAGGAGGCCAATTTTGATCACCGAAACGAGAGAGTACACGACCTGGAAATGTCTCATGCAGTAATTGAATTGTTTCACGGGCTGTATGACATGTGGCACCGTCTTGTTGAAACCACATATTGGACACATCAATATCATCCAATTTTGGCAAAAAGAACTGTGTAATCATGTCGCGATATCGAGCACCAGTAACAGTCACTGCTTGACCAGCATCATTTTCAAAAAAATATGGCCCAATTATGCCTCCAACCCAAAATCCACACCATACAGTCACGCGTTGTGGATGCATTTGTTTTTCGACAATAACATGTGGGTTCTCCGAACCCCAATGCGGAAATTTTGGCGATTGACAAAGCCATCAAGATGAAAATGTGCTTCATCGCTTAGGATGATTTTGCTCGAAAAATCAGGGTCCATTTGTTGATGTTCAATAATCCATTCAACTAACTCTCTTCTCTGTCCATGGTCATTAGGCTTCAATTGTTGTGTTAATTGAATTTTGTAAGCATGAAGACACAGATCTTTGGTGAGCATACGCTGTAGAGAGGTTCTTGATATTTGCAATTCTTGTACACGACTTCGAATTGAGGTTCCTGGATTGTCAGCAACACTCTCACGCACTGCTTCGACATTCACATTTGAACGGCTTGCTTTTGGACGACCAGTGTGTTTGGCGTGTCCAACGGATCCAGTCTCCATGAATTTTTCAATTAATTTCTTCACAGTTGACGAAGTTAAAACACTATTCTGACCATATTTTGTATGAAATTTTCGAACTGCAGCCGCCAAGCTTTCACTATTTTTGAAATATTCTTTAATAATGAAGACACGTTTTTTTATCGCGTTACGCTCCATTTTTAATAACCCTATACTGTTAGCTGTTAAATTTTTTCAGGGTTGCCAACACTTCACTGCACAAATGGCGGCAAATTCAAATCTTGCGTTAATTTTGGGACACCCTTTAGTATTCTCGTACGTGGCGTATAAGTACATGGGACTTTTGGCCAGAAGTCTGGGTTTAAACTCTGTAACCTTAAATCGTTTGGATTTACCATACAAATTATATGTCCTCTGGATTCATTGCTATGAAATAGGAATAGTTGAGAGTTCTAAGTTACAAAGCTCTGTTTCGGAAATTTTGCACATTTTGGATGAGGTCATCTAGAAAAGTAAGTAAAGAGTACATAACTCTTATTGTATCCACAGACCTAATCGAACATTCAACCACATAAACGGCTAAACTCCCACAAAACTAGATTTATGTATACATTTTCACTCCCTTCTTTTTGTAAAAGGCGTCTTTGTTCCCATAAACTATACACAGTCTTTTATACCTACAGGTCTTTTCTATATGCATTAGGAAAAAGAACCTACTAAATGTTTTAAATACGTCACAAAAATGGACATGCCTTTCATTTGTGTGTTATGTTAACATTTCCGGGATCATTTCTCAGTAAAGTTCGTCGCATGGATCATTCGTCTCACACTCACACCCCAATCCAAAACACGCGCATTTAACTGTCAGTCAGTATGAAATTCAAGTCGAACGAAAATGTTCAAAAAGAAAAAAAATTGAATTAATGTCTACTGTCAGTCAAAAACACCCTAATGTGACAATATCCACTCACAACAGTCTTTTTAATTATAAATCGATCGTAATCTCTCATTTTTCTTGAACCATTTTATACCAAAAGAGGTCCCATTGTCCAAGCAAAGCATATATTGTGTTTATATGGCGGACTGGACCGCCTCCACCATTATTATACCGATATACATGGTATAACAGGGTAACCACTCGAGGTACACATTAATAATTACAATGTAAACCAACAGCAATGCAACACAGATCCCTATCAGCAGCTGCTGTTGTTGTTAAACTGTGCGCTGCACCAGCTCCATAGTTTGTTACTATAAAGCATTTTTCTGCTGCTGCTTCTGTAGCACCTTCAAGTCCAAGGAGAGAGGACTTCGCTATACATTCTGGACTGCACACCACCGTCTTATAAATTGACACACTCCAGTTGGTTTAAGAAGGTTTTGGTTTTGGGCAGCACAAAGTCTAAGTAAACATCGGGCATAGTGTGGTGCACTTCACTGCACTGCACCACAGTCGAGTGGCGCCCACTCAGCTATCACATTTTTGTCGCCGTAGTCGATATCGTCGAAGTAGTCGCGGGTCTTTGTCGTCGTCGTATCGCATCGCTCGCGCCAAATGGCATTTGCAATTAATCATACTTTTTTGAACCTCAATGATGGAGTACTGTTGGGGCAGCGCAGCCAAGTCATGCTGCAAAAGAGAGCGGACTGCAATGCAATGCAACTATATCTTTCGAGATTAGTTTGTTAATTGTTCGGATGCAAAATTTTTGCGGATTGTTTATCTATCGGAGGCAAAAGGGTGTGTCTTTCTTAAAGTCACTTCATCTTAATCGTTTTGGCCCATTTATGGGAAAATTGCCGAATAACCAAGTCATACAGGCATCGAATCAGTGGGCACATCTATAGGCATAATAAAAGTTTACAAGACGATCGGAATGTTACAACCATGCGGCAAAGATTGACCGTCGGACGCAGTGCTACCATAACGAATTCAAATTTGTCCAAGATCACAGTAGTGAGATGTATGGAAGTATTTGATCTAGGTTTATTAAGGTTTTGAAATTGAAGAATGTTAATAAAATGTTGATATAGAACTGTTTTCAGCGAAGATATTAAAATTTAAGTGTGATGAAATTAACGAATTCAACGTAAGAAAACAATTTTAGCAAATTAACTTAATACCTACTTAGAGTCCAGGAAGAACAATTTTTATTTAATTAGGTTTAATAATTTGGAAGTTTCGATTTAAAGCACATTTTCTAGAAAAAATGTTCTTCTGTTCTATTTCACCAATAACTTTTCACTTTGCAAATAAAATTCCATTCCCGTATTTCAAAAAAATTTTCACTTTACAAAGTTAATCTAAGATTGTGTTCATTAAGATCAAATCTGTGTACAAAAGGTAAATGCTTTTAAGTCTATTTTTATAGAAAGTGGAGAAGGATTTCAATATACAGTTTTTAGTGTACCTTATACAATTATATAAATAGTTTAAGTAAATTTTTATAAGTGGAGTATTTTTTAAAATTTGTTTTTGACTGTGCTCTTATGAAAACAACTCTTACAGTTTTCATATATTGAGAATCCTTAGATGTTCTTAAGTTGGCAAAACCCTTATTAACCTTTAATTTTCATTCTTTTTGTATTTCTTAAATGTGTTAAAACGTTTTAAGTCAATGCAAGAATGTGAATGCGGCCAAAGTTTTGTGGGTAAATATCTGAAGTCGACATGACCGATTTTACTTTTTTGTTTAATATCTAACATAAAACAACTGCAGATATTTTACAAAAATCATTTCTGTCTATCATCGATTAATTTAAATATATTGAAACATAGGATGAATCATCCTCTCCTTAAGTTATTTTAGCTTTTGCAAACTCCTACAAATTGAACTTAAGCAATTTTACAAAATGTCATAACTTTCTTATTTTAAAAGATATTATATCAACGAGCGTAAAAAGGAAAAAAGAGACTGGGAAGCGACCCACACTGTTAACTTCCCATCTCGTCTGTCTATTTGTCTTGCTTCAAAGTTTGTTGGTTTTCGTGTTGGGTTAAAGAAGTTGTCAGTTAAATTATTTTTAAAAATTTTAAAATGACCAACAATATTCTTCATATAACGAGATAGTTTAGTTTAAAAATCTAGTTTTGTTAAATAGATTTTTAGTCGAAATCAAATGTTTACCAATTTTAGTACCATTTATTAAATTTTCAAAAGTTGGATGAATGAAATTAATTTGAGAGATATCAAGAACCGAACATCAAATTTTACTAAATTTGCGTAATATTTTTTGAATATTTAATTTTTTTATGAAAGAACGAACTTTTTTTTTAAAGTTGAAAACAATATTTTTTCAAAGATAAAAGTAGTTTAAAGCCAATATCTCAAAGTTTTGAAAAGATATTTGAGTCGAAAATGAATTTTTACCAATTTATTTTAATTTTTTTGTTTAAGTTTTTATTTTTTGTAAAGAAGCTGTCAATTCCATTTTTCTCAAAATTTTACCGAATGTTCTTAACAATATTTCTTAAAAGATAAAATACGGTAGAACCCATAATCTCAAATTTTTTAAAATATAACTTTTATTAATTTTTTTTTAAGTTTTTATTTTTTGTCAGAAAAACTGGTAATTTGAATTTTTTCAACATTTTTCAGAATGTTGAAAACAACATTTCTTATAAGATGAAATAAGTTCGAAGCCATAATCTCAAGCTTTTGAAAAGATATTTGAGTCAAAAATAAATTTTTTCCACCTTTTATATCTTTTTTTTGGGATTTTATTTTTTTGTAAGAAAACTGTCAATTCGATTTTTCTCAAAATGTTTCCTTATGTTAAAAACAATATTTTTTTATAAGTAAAAATTAATTAGAATCCATTATCACAAGTTTTTGAAAAGAAATTTGAGTCGAAAATCAATTTTTACCAACTTTTTTTAATATTTTATCTTTTGTTAAAAAAACTGTCAATTCGATTAAGAACAATATTCTTTGCAAGTTTAAAGTATTCAAGCCAATATCTAAAGTTTTTAAAAGATATTTGAGTCGAAAATCAATTTTTACCAACTTTTTTTTATATTTTACTAGCTTTTTACCCGCGGCTTCGCCCGCAGTGGAGAAATTAAATAAGTATGAGAGATAAAGGGTAAGGGTATAATAATAGAAATGAGTCAATATAATAACTAAATTTTATTGCTTGGCTGAGATCAACAATTTTTAAAAATTACTACAGACAATGAAGTTTCAACACCTTAATATATGCTTATTGAAATGCAACAACAAATTTTAAAATATATTTCACCGTAACAAAAATAAATAATTCTGAATTCTAACAATTTAAAAAAATAAAATACAAAGTAATAATTTAAGATATTTTTATAGACAATGTTATAAGTTTTCCCGTCGTCGGGTGCAAATATGTGTAAATTCCGGGCATTAGGTACACACGAACAGGCCAAATAAAGTTGACCATGAGAGAAGCATGGGTTTTCTAAATGCACTCCTGCTACCTGTAATGTTTGTCTTTGTGCCTTGTTTATAGTAACAGCAAATCTAAGCTTGACGGGAAACTGAACCCTTTTAAATTGGAATGGAAGGTCAGTGGGAATAATTGGTATCCGAGATATTATAACACTATTTCCCTTACCGACACCTGTTAAAATATTATCACCAAGTATGTTCTGTCCCAATTTTGTTATCCGAAGCTTTGTTCCATTACATAGCCGAGGAGCATTTAGATTTCGCATATGCATTACTGGTACATTTAGTTTCAATTGAAGTTTATGTGACGGAATACCCGATAGTTCAAGTGAATTTAAAAACTCCACAGGATATCAAGTACTTAGTTCCGTATCCATAATTGTATCCATTGACAAATATTTCTTCATTTCTCCTTGAACCTCGTTTAAAATGTCAGTGTTGATCCTATTTACAATTTCATTTCTAGGTGCTAATATTGCTCCTGCACACAACCACTGATCACTACACAAATTTTTTTGCAATTCCGGAAAAACATTAGCAATGAGATCCACATCACTTTCTACTAAATTACAAAATTCTCTTGACAGTGATATGTAGCCTTCAGCGTCAACGTCTAAACAACCATCACCAATTTTTAACAACATTTCTGCGTAAAGTCCTGAATCCACGTCATTATGAAGATGCACTCTCATATTCGTTTTCAGGCGGAGTTTTTCAACTGTCGGCCATAAGCTTGATGATTTAATGCACGCTTGAATTCCATCTGCTGGTGTCCCCCTTTGAATCACTGGGAGGGTTTGACGGAAATCACCAGCCAATAAAACTACCATGCCTACCATTATATCTGTACTATCTCGCAAGTCCTGGAGGGTCCGGTTTAAAGCTTCTATAGCCTTCTTGTGAGACATTGTAAAAGGTGATTTTTTTAGAGCTTGAGAACTTTTTTTAAAAAAAAAACGCATACAATTTGCAAAATCTCATCGATTCTTTATTTGAAACGTTAGATTGGTCCATGACATTTACTTTTTGAAGATAATTTCATTTAAATGTTGACCGCGGCTGCGTCTTAGGTGGTCCACTCGGAAAGTCCAATTTTGGGTAACTTTTTCGAGCATTTCGGCCGGAATAGACCGAATTTCTTCGGAAATGTTGTCTTCCAAAGCTGGAATAGTTGCTGGCTTATTTGTGTAGACTTTAGACTTGACGTAGCCCCACAAAAAATAGTCTAAAGGCGTCAAATCGCATGATCTTGGTGGCCAACTTACCGGTCCATTCCTTGAGATGAATTGTTCTCCGAAGTTTTCCCTCAAAATGGCCATAGAATCGCGAGCTGTGTGGCATGTAGCGCCACAGTGCATTTTTCGAGATGCATGGGCAGTTCTTGAACGGCTTCTGGTTGCTCTTCACTCCAAATGCGGCAATTTTGCTTATTTACGTAGCCATTCAACCAGAAATGAGCCTCATCGCTGAACAAAATTTGTCGATAAAAAAGCGGATTTTCTGCCAACTTTTCTAGGGCCCATTCACTGAAAATTCGACGTTGTGGCAGATCGTTCGGCTTCAGTTCTTGCACGAGCTGTATTTTATATGGTTTTACACCAAGATCTTTGCGTAAAATCTTCCATGTGGTCGAATAACACAAACCCAATTGCTGCGAACGGCGACGAATCGACATTTCACGGTCTTCAGCAACACTCTCAGAAACAGACGCAATATTCTCTTCTGTACGCACTGTACGCATTCGTGTGGTTGGTTTAATGTCCAATAAAGTAAACTGAGTGCGAAACTTGGTCACAATCGCATTAATTGTTTGCTCACTTGGTCGATTATGTAGACCATAAATCGGACGTAAAGCGCGAAACACATTTCGAACCGAACACTGATTTTGGTAATAAAATTCAATGATTTGCAAGCGTTGCTCGTTAGTAAGTCTATTCATGATGAAATGTCAAATCATACTGAGCATCTTTATCTTTTACACCATGTCTGAAATCCCGCGTGATCTGTCAAATACTAATGCATGAAAATCCTAACCTCAAAAAAATCACCCTTTACTTTCATCCCACACTAAAAGCTTGAATTCTCGCAGCATCCTACCTCGTGAACTATTTTTACTAAAATTACAGATGGGCGAATCTTCCTGTGCCAAATTCAATGGTAATTTTAAAACGGAATGTGCCGTACGACTGCCCTTTAATAGCGTCGCGGCAATACCTGACGGACGTCTACATTAATATTATAAATGCGAATGTAAGTTTGTTTGTAAGAGTAAGAATTAACATCAGCGAGTAAGATCTAAAATAATAAAGTAACAGCTAACCACAAAAATTACGGATAAACTCAAAAATGTGAATAGTATTATACTACATGCAACGACAGAAGAAAATAACAATAAATATAGAAAAATCAGAAACAGTTAAAACTATATTCAATTGAATTAGATTATTGTCGTCACCGTCGGTAATACAGTTGGTATTACAGTATGCAGGGTTGAAACTTCATTACTACGATGCTAGATGATGCTAGATGGCGTTGAAGTAGCTAAATTTGACGATATTTTGACAAACAATTTTCCCATTTTTCGTAAAAAAAAATTATTATTTTTTTAATAAAAAGTATCCTATGTTGCTTCTAATACCTTCAAGAGTGTATGTGCAAAGTTTCATAATGAACGGTTAAGTAGTTTTTGCGTGAAAGCGTAACAAACAAACTTACATTCGCATTTATAATATTAGTATAAGTATATAGATTTTTTGTAAAAAAAACTGTCTATTCGATTAAGAACAATATCCTTTGAAAGTTAAAAGTAGTTTCAAGCCAAAGCTTTGAAAAGATATTTGAGTCGAAATTCAATTTTTACCAACTTTTATTAATTTTTTTTAATTATTTATTTTTTATAAAAAAAACTGTCAATTAAATTTTTCTAAAAATTTTATCAGATGACAAAAACATTATTATTTGTTCCACAAAATTGCTTTGGAGATAAAATCATATTTTAGTCTTAAAATTTTCGAGGTGACAAATTTTTTTTCATTTTTTTTGATTTATAAAACAAAGCGTAAATTGGATTTTTTTTTCAAAAATATAATTATTTTGTACCACGTTACAATAAATAATATAAAATTTAACTCAAGTCTCTGGCATCATTGGTTCATGAGATATTTAGGTTTAACCAAAATTTTGACCTTTTTTTAAACTGGTATGGTAAAAAAAACACCCAAGCAATTTCTTTTGAGAGACCTTTCTGAATCTTTTTTCTTTGTTATCTGTATAGCAAAATTTATTTGAAGTCGTTATTTCTTCTGGTTCTTGAGCTTTGGACGACGAAAACACGTCGCAAACGTACGGACATACGGACGTACGTTTGATACAAAGTGATATCGGGCTCCATTCCCAACTCAATGTAGTGTACACAAAAGTTATTGCAAGAGACTTGAAGACATATTCCCTTGGCTATTGACTTGTTGTTTATTTCCCAATTTAAAAAAAACATAAATTCAAAGCTAATTATATTTAATAGAAAATTAACTTATGTCGAAAAATCATTCACAATATATACATTTATTTTTAGTTTCACTACTCTTTGGTCACTTTTACTAATTTCTTATTCATTTTCGTTTTATTTATTTTACAACAGGTTTTCAAAAAAACGTTTTGTTTTGCTATAAACTGTCAAATTCCATTGAAGACATCCAAGGATTAAAAGATCCTCTACAAAATCAGAATTTTTTTAAATTAAAGTTTTAACTTGTTAACTTTAAAATTCAATATTCATGTTCATTGGTAAATCCGTCAACCTAAAAAAAACCAATGCCCATTATCTTGTAAACTATTAATTACTTATTCATTTTAAAAACGGTTACTTTATTTTTGTATTAGTTTTTGACAACTGTTCAAAACAAACTCTTATTTGAAAACGAACATTTCTCCTTAAATAGTACTGAAAAGTTTTTCAAAATTCTTTAAATAATTTGCAAAAGTTTATTGTTTAATGAAGCAAAAAGAACAAGTTTTGTTGCAAAATAACAAGACTTCTCACTTTTCAGAAGACTTTGGTGAAATATATTTCGCAGAGAGGAAACATTTTCAATTCAATAATTTTCGCTTTTTGCAAATTTGCGTTTTTTGAAACATAATATGCAAAGTAAAAGTAAAAAAACAGAAACAGAAACAGGACGTTCTGATCTTTTTGGGACAAATTGCTGTATTGGTACAGTACTCTTTTCGTTCAAAAACATTTCTAGTTTGCAAGAAATTAACTTCTCAAAAATCTTAATAAGCTTTTTGACCTACAAAATTAGTAGATAACCAATATTAATATTTGAACAACTTTTGACTTGTTTTAGTTGAAAATTTTGACTTGTGAAATAAACGTAAATTAAAGAAGTCGAATCCAACCATGCGAAGTTTTTTAGGAAATTGATTTCAAATGCCATGCATTATAGACGAATTTTTATTTTTAAGATCACATATCAAATAATTTATGTCTTCAACAGATTCGTCTGATTCTCTTTAATGTCGAATGCTGAGTTCTAAAAATTAGATTTTTTTCTTTAAAGAAGGTTCAACAAAATGAGTTATTCATCTTAAAAATGGTGCTATTTTGTTACATAAAATTAAGCATGATTAGTTTTCCTAGTTTACTTTTAATTTTTTTTCAGCTTCTAAAGAACACTAGGAAAAATCGAATTTGAATTCCAAAATTTCTTTTTGGAATTCCATTTCAATTGATTTTTAAAGTGAAATAAAAAACTCCCAAAAATACTACTACTCGTATGTAATCCAAAATAACTCCTAACAAAACAGCATAAACTTCAAGTTGATTGACAATTCAGCTTGCATGAAAGTTATTAATATGGTTCAAATCCCATAAGGTGTCTTAGAGTGTTTGCTGAAAAAAAATAAGTTAAACAAAAATCGGACACCTAAGCCGCAACTTGCACTTAACATGTTCAATCCATTATATAAATTATTCTCTTTAATTGAAATATATTTATTCTAATCTTACTTCCTGCACTTTATACTATGTTTGATGCCCTCTACCTACATATTGCTTTTATTCGTGAAGCCCATCACACTAATTTCTCCAGATTTAGATTTTATCAGAGCTACAAAAGAAACTCCCCTATAGAGATGCCAAATTCGATTAGAATTACTCACCAAAAACTGCAAATTGAATTAGTCCGGAAATCAGCAATGAATGTTATAGGACAGCCACAGCATCAGCTCATCCCTTAGTTCAGTTTGTCAATAATGCACTTCTCCGTATACCGTCGTTCGTCGTCGTAGACGGTTTTCAGGTTGCGCCTGCTGCCCTAACATCATCATGATGACTTGAATTTAGAAATAGGTGGTGGGTGGAAAAAGAAGAAAAAAAAAACATCTTTAAAGGTATGAATACGTCTAAAACTAAAGTGAATGCAATAAATTGCTCTGAGTGCCCTGGATCAAACGGACATGATGGACGGACAGAAGGATAGACGAAAGGGACTCCATTCGAAGTCGTGTTGTCTAGTTGCCAAACTAAGACACAACTCACCGGGGTATTGCTTAAATAATTAAGTAGATTTGGTGGTGGTGTGTACTGTACATCACACTATACCATCTCCACCGTCACCGTCACTGCCACGCCATGCCATCCACCGACCAAACTCACCTTCTCGCGCAACAGTAACTCCCTGCACAAAAAAAAACAGAAGTTGCAGTCAGTACAGCACAAGAACACTGAAACAGAAGCTCTGGAGTGTATCTTTTGCTTTAGCTTACACTCTTTCAGAGTTTGCTTCCATCTTCAAATGAGGTCAATTAAATTGTTTGCTGTGAGAGATAGAACTCTTTTGCTTTTGGTTGGTTTGCTGATCACAAGGCGAAGAAGGCATCATCAGGCTCATATAGTGGACTTCGTTTCGGAGTGAAAATTTTCCTAGACTTTGGATTAGGATGAATCGGTCCTATTAGTGGGTTAATGTCTAATATGAAGGCCTTTGCAGTTGATGCTGTTGGATATTGTCTTGTTCTGGTGTTGTTGCATCGAAGTGATGGTGGCCTGCCGTTGGGCGCCCACGATTCGTGCAAAGTTTCTAATTTTTCATTGTTTTTTATTTTTGTATTTTTTGTTCACAGTTCGACTTTTCCCCTGAATGCAAAAGAAAAAAAAAACAACAACAAAAATATTTCAAACAAGCAACAACGCTAACTTGTGATTAGCGTTAAATAACACTTCGTGGCGATTAATGTTGCAAATGTTAAAAGTTGATAGCATATTTTATGACTCTGGTAAATGAGATTTAAGCGAGCGGTAATTTGTTTCCTCGATGTTATGCAGAGCTAACTGCTGTTGCTAACTAGGTGGGTATATGATGGGAGTAAGGAAAAAAAATATATATTTTTTAGTTCCATTCCAAAAAGGAGGAAGGTAAGCCTGGTGTTATATACCTTAGGTTGGTTTTGTGAGTCTTATATTTTTGTGTATAGTCTTGTAATAGTAGTCACAATTTTCGCGTAACGGTAATTGAGATTTCATTTGAAACAAAATACAGTACCTAGTACCTACCTAACCTATCGAGCGGATAGAAATGAACTTTGACATAATGAATCGATCTGTTGATGCTGCTGCTGCTGCTGCACTATTATATTTTATTGGGGCGTGCATCTTATTTGTAGATTTCTAAAGGCAAAGTAAAATAAAGGAGTTCTCGTTTGATTTAGAGTTTTGTGATGACTTATGCAAGTTCGACTGATATTTATTGTTATGTTTGTTATAAAAGTAAGGGCTTTGGGAATTTCTTCTGAATAGAAAGTCGTTTTTCAATCGTTAGATCCGTATGAATGGCCGAGTTAAGTTTTTTTATTGGGTTTTAAAATAAGAGGTTTTATTTTTAAAACAGTTTTATGTACGAACTCTTCATGTTAAATTTTTATAAAAAGCAAATGGTGCTGCTACTTAAGCCATGGTCGGCATTTCACTAGTGTTGTTATAAATTTATTCTTGGCATACCATCTCCTTAAAAATGATATAAATTATCATTGATTTTATTAGAAACTCGTTTAATATATATCTATATATACTAACTGACCAGACAAATCGTGGCTCTCTAGAAATTCTTTTTATGGCAAAGCCACGTTCTTGTTCTAGAGAAATTCTTTTTATGGCAAAAATATCAATATGTTTTGTTTGAGTTCCACACTTGTGGGATTCAATTAGGCGAATGCATCCTTGATTATCTTCATACATAATTTTGGGCTGATTAATATGTACCTCCATTTCTGTCAATAGTCTTCGTAGCCAAATTAGATCTCGACTTGCATGTGATGCCGCTACATACTCCGCTTCGGTTTAAAACATAGTTTCTGATGTCTGTTTACGACTTGACCAAGCTATGCTACTTAATGCGAATTGGAATACACACCCACTGGTTGATTTTCTATCCTTTGAATCACCAGCCCAGTCAGCACCTACATAGCACACCAAAGTTTTGTCTCCATTTGTTTGAAGCCTTTCAATTCAGTCACTTTCAATTGGAGATTCTATTCCTCTGCTCAAAAGATTAACAGCTAAGGATACATCTGGTCTTGAAACGGTTGCAATATAAAGTAATGATCCAATAGCCTTGCGGTATAAGTTATTGTTTGCTTTCTTCACTTGGACTCAAGAAACCTGTTTCAATTGGTGTTAAAGTTCCTTTTGAATCTTCAAGTTTGTAGGTTTTTATCAGTTGTTTAATTTTTGACTTTGGGCTTAGTTTAACGATCCATCTTTTTCCCGGTCGATCTCTACACCGAGATAATGTTTCGCTTCACCCAAATCTTTTATCTTTACATGCCTTTGGAGTTCTTTATGTTTGGTGTTTAAAAGTTCTTCAGAAAATCCAGCCACCAGAATGTCATCAACATAAATGTTGTTTGGCCGTTGCTTTATTTCCTTGAAAACAGACACGGATCAGCTGTCGATGCCTTGAATCCCAATCCAAGTTTGATCTCTGTTGCTCTCTTGTTCCATTCCCGGGCTGATTGTTTTAGACCATATATGATTTTATTAAGGCTAAGCACCTTTTCTATATGACCCAACATATTGAACCCTGAGGGTTGGTGCGTGAAAATTTCATCGCTCTGTGTTGCATTCAAGTAAGCATTTTTCACATCACCACTAGAAGAGTTCTTATAGTTTCGTGTTTAACCACTGGCGCAAAGGTCTCATCGTAATCTTCACCGAATTTTTGAGAAAATCCTTTTGCAACAAGTCGGGCTTTATGAGTACTTTATGCGTATGCTTCCGCCTTCATTTAGTTTGGTTTTAAATACCCATTTACAACTTACTGTTCTTCTTCCAGGCGGCAGATCTGTAAGTGTGCAAACTTTAAGCTCGTTCATTGACTTGATTTCCTCTTGTGCAGCTTCAGTCGAGATACTAACCTGCTTTGTACGACAGACGTATTGGAGGAATACCTTTATTTGAACGCTTTGAAATTTAAATTTCCTGATTTTCTGTCTGATCTTGAATGTCTTCACCGCCTTGGGCTGCTGACTCTTCTATAACGAGGGGCTTATATTCTTTAAATACTTGATCCTCTTCAATGACAAGCGAGTTATTAAATTAGATGCTTTCGTCTCTTCCCAGTCTTATTGAAATATATTCTGAATTTTCTTTCGGAGAAGTATCTTCCATTTCATAATTGTTCACATTTCTGGATTTTTGGCTTTTTGTGGGTTGCTGATTCTTGGGTTCATTTTCGATAATTTTCAAAGATCTGGATATCCAAACTCTATTAGATTTTGGATCAAGTATACGATATCCTTTTGAGTTGAGATCGTATACAATAAGCCTTGTAATCCCACTTTTTCCTCTTCTGTTTTGGAACTAAGGTAAACGATTTGGATCCAAACACTCTAATATGGCTCAGATCAGGTTTCTCGCAATTGGAGTCTTCTCGAGACTTTTACTGGGTGGCCTATTCTGCGAATAGGCTGCTGTTGACACGGCTTCTCCCCAGAAACGATTTGCATCAAGTAACATACACTTAGCTGCTTTAGTTAGGGTTCGGTTCTTGCGTTCTGCTTCACCGTTTTGCTGTGGTGTGTATGGAACCGCGTACTGATGATGTATTCCTTACCTCTTCAGAAATTCTTCCAAGTCTTTAGATACGTATTTCTTTCCATTGTGGGATCGCAGAATGCAAGGTTTTCTGCCAAACTTGTTATACATAGCTGCGACATAACCCTTTATAGCACTAGCTACTTTATCTTTCGATTTAAGCAAATGCACCACTGTGTTACGAGAAAAAGCGTCAATCAGTGTTAAAAAATATTTGTTACTTCTTGGAGTTGATGTCTGCATAGGACCACACAGATCAGAATGTATCAACTGTAATGATTGCTTCTCTCTATTTTGTCTCACAGGAAACTTATACTGTGCCAGCTTGCCTTTGATGCAATGTTGGCAAATGATCTTCTCAAGACACTTCCTCAAATGAACGCCAGTTGAAAGATCTTTCTTCACAAGTCTCTCGATAGCTACTGGATCTCTATGTTCAAGTCGACGATGCCACTGATGAATACACAATGGATTGTCAGCTTTACAGGACAGTTCAATAAAATGTTCAGTTTCCAGCTTGTAAAGACTCTAATTTTGCTTTGCTACAGCAATCGTTCGGGATCTATTGTAGATTTCACAAACATTTTGTTCGAAAATAACTCTATGACCTTGATTTGCTATTCTTTGCACCGAAAGCAATCCCCCATCAAGCTCAGGAACAACTAAGACTTCTTTGAGAAATATTTTCTGGTTATTGCCATTAGGTACTAGGCAATTTAACCAGCCACATCCGATTCCTGAAGACATCACTGACGAGCCATTTGGAACATATATTTTTGTGTTATCATTTTGAATCGAGTCAAAGAAGTTTTTATCCTTGGTCATATGGATTGTAGCTCCAGAGTCAATATACCACCCACCACACTCAGCTCGTACTTCAGCACAAACTTCAAACGAGAGAAAATCTTTATTGCTCATGCTGTCATGTGATGTTGATGCAACAGATGACTTGGCATGCTTCCCTTTTTGCAAAGTTGACTTGTATTTGTAGCAGTCCGCTTGAACATGTCCTATTTTGTTCAAATAAAAGCACGTTCTTGCTTCTTTTACATCCATTTCTTCTTTGGTTTGACCACATAGCAACTTCATTTTCATTTTTGTCATCATTGCTTTCAAAACGTCTTTGATATTCGTCTAACAATTTACCAGTCTGCTTCATCTCGACCTTCGAGTGCAGTAACAAGCCCAGAGTAAGATTCTGGTAGACTCTAAAGGTTTTCCAGAAACCTTTTCTCAACAAACCTACAACCTTAAGAAAAGCATTATGGTTACTCATCTTACCACTAGTGAATGCCATATAACTTTCTTCTTAAGTAGTGGCGACTTCCTAACGTTGACATCTCGTATTTCTTAGAAAAAACTTCCTAAATGCTAAACGCATCTTCTAGATGGGCAATGTGCATCAATTGACCATCCTCTACGCTCAAAGCTAAATAATCTTTTGCTTTATTATTCTTCTTCGTCCATTATTAGGTTTAAATAAAAAATTATGAGGAGCAAAAACATTTAATTAATGTCGAAAGCATAATTATAAATTTGGGGTTAACAACATCTTTAGTAGTCGTATGTAGTCAATTGAAGCTTACCAATATACAGGGTTATCCATTTAAAAAGTAAAAGTAAATAAAACAATACCAAATATATGTTTTCATGATATTTCTTTTTTATTATAAAGTTTAAAAGTTGACATTTTGTATGAAACACTACATCATTTAAATGACTATCACCCTATCACATTGTTGGAAGCATCGATTCTATTGAAGTCGTTTTGGACTACTTTTTCATTCATATTATGCGGTATCTCAGCAACAACTTGACGGATGTTGGTTTGTAAGTGCTATAGAGTTAAAGGTTTATCTAAATAATCACGGTCCTCCCCACAAAAAAAGTCCAGCTGTGTCGAATCGACTAGAATTAACACGGCCAGGAAATGAAATAAAGCCATCTTCGCTCCATTTGTGTGGTATGTGACACCGTCTTGTTAAAATTGCATATTCTTCAAGTAATATTCTTCAATAACAGGAAAAAAATAGGTAATCATACGACCCTATATACGGTAACCGTCGTTCCATCGTCGTTTTCGAAGAAGTAAGGTCCAATCACGTAGTACCCGTGGCATGATGGTTAGTGCGTTGGACTGTAAAAAGAATATTAATATTAGTTTTTTTTTTCAAATTTTCTAATAAACACAAAATAAATAAAATTGAATAAAAGTTAAACAGATCTAAGGGCCGAAAGGCAGTAGTATTAAGTGTTATAGTTTAACTTAGTGTCCGTATTGAACCAGTAAGCTAGTTGTAAGTTATGGATAATAAGGTTAGTCTTATGAATTTTTGTCTAGCTTTGAGATAGTTTTAAGAAATAATGAATAAAAATGAATTAAAAACAAAGTGCGTTGGGCTGTCATGCCAAAGGTCTTGGGTTCGGTCCATGCCTAGTCATCTTAAGGTTTTTTTTCACGGGTACTGCATCTTGTGAGAAATTGACAAATTCTCCACGAGTAAATTCTGTCGCATGAAAAGTGAGTTCTGAAATTAGCCGTTCGGCTTCGTCTCAAAATTGAAGGTCCATCCCTCATAACAGTACTCGCACTCAGGAATGGTTGAGAGTTGTAAGTCCTTTGTTCTCAACGGAACAAAATTTTGTTCGAAAAATCACCGTCCAAGGCTTGACAGCAAAAAATTGGTTTAACAACTTAGTTTGACAGAGGTTAAATTCCAGGCCTATACTTTTGAACCACAAAATGGATAAACCGTTACGTTTAACATTTCAATGTCGTTTATAAAGTAATGTATTAACCTATTTTGGATGGCGGTAATATCTGCTTTGCAGCAGTTAAGGGCTTCCGCTAATTGTTCGGCTGCACGTTCGTATGTTAAGGGACCTAACATTCCACGTATAGATCCGAAGTTCGTTGTCCTTATTTCGTTTGCGAGGCTTGTTGGTGCTTCGCAAATAAGGTATTTTGTACGTGGCCAGGAAGTCACCCCGACGGCACAACCCCCAACCTGGAGGGCCAGATCCTTAGTATAACTCCAAGGACGGGGAGCCGAATAAACTGCTCCTTACAGGCCTGGCCTCCGAATATGTCGTAGAAGTCCTATAAGGTGTTCACTTAGTAGTTCAATCTTACTGGAACTGTAGACGCCACCGTTGATTCCATCTTTAGAATTAGTCCGCTGCCGTCTGGATAAGGAGAGGTGCCTTAGTGAAAACACCTCTCCCCCTCTCTCGTTTGCTGCCCCAACAACTTTCCACTGGGGTTAGAACCCGTACGTACTAAGAACCTGATGTTCACAGCGCACATGTCTACCATTTGAACATCGAACGTCTGAAGACGTTCGTCAACATCCTGATAGGTCCGTATCGTTGTGGCTTCAGACCAATAAAGTCCACTATCGACCAAATATTCACACTACGGCAGATCTTCGAAAAAACTCAGGAGCTTCAAATCGATACCCACCACCTCTTTATCGATTTTAAAGCCGCGTATGACAGCATCCATAGTTAAGAGCTCTACAGGGCAATGTCTAGTTTTGTCATCCCTGTCAAACTTACCCGTCTGTGCAGAATAACGATGGAGAATGCACGCTGCTCTATAAAGGTCGGACAAAATCTTACCGTTGCATTTGATGTCAAAAAGGTTTTAGACAAGGCGATGCACTGTCATGCGACTTCTTCAACATCGTTCTGGAAAGAATTGTGCAGAACTCATTCGTCAAAACTAGATGCACAATCTTCCAAAGGTCCTTCCAATTACTCGGATACTTAGATGATATTGACATAATTGGAAGATCAAAGCGTTATGTCAGTGGAGCGTTTTTGAGCATTGCGTCGGAAGCGAAGAAGCTGTGTGTAGTGGTCAACGGGGGCAAGACCAAGTATATGCTGTCATCAAAAAAGGACACTGAACGACGACGTCTTGGACAAAACGTCGCCATTTACAACTATAACTTTGAGCTAGTTAAGGACTTTGTATACCTAGGCACCGCTATTAACACAGACAACGACACCAGCGCTGAAAGCAAACGAAGAATAACTCTTGCAAATCGCTGCTTCTTTGGACTTAGAAGGCAATTGAGAAGTAAAGTCCTCTCTCGAGCATCTAAAATCACCATCTATAAGACACTCATCATCCCGGTTCTCATTTTTGTCGCTGAGAACTGGACCCTGTCAAAGAAAGATGAGAGCGTCTTAGGATGGTTCGAGAGAAAAATTCTTCGGGTGATTTTCGGTCCCGTACGTATAGATTGAGAATGGAGGAGAAGATATAACGACGAACTGTACGGGCTGTACAGCGACACTGGCCTAGTTAGCAGAATTGAAGTACAAGGGCTTGGATGGATGGGTAATTCTTCAGAAAACTTAAAACAAGGTCCCTTCTTTCATAAAAGAAGCCTAGTTTAGAAAACCGAGTGTTGTGTTGTCTTAAAAGGAACATAAAAAACGCCTAACTCGAATCTGCTTAAAAACTTTACTTCAAAGGTTGAACGTAATCTATCGTAAGGGCGAAGACAGACCAGGCAAACGCCCAAACGTGGACCCACTTTTTCGACTTCTCTGCCATCGTAAAATGTCGTTTTTGATTAAAATTTTTAGTTTGACTTTTTTACGAATGCAATAATTGCCATATAGTTCCTATATGGCGCAAGTAAAAGTCACTCAATAAACTTTTTTAAGAGTCTTTTCTGAACATTACTCCTTCTAAAGATAAGCTGACATGTCTTTAAAGTCAATGTGGGGGTTACCAATTTGTCAAATATCAAACAAATTTCTTTAAAATGTATTTATTTTTAAAAATGTGTGTTACCTGTTAGCTTCTAAAGGACAAAGTTCATTGTTATCATGTATTCTCATCTAAAAATACAAAATGTATAACTGAAAAACTACATGACATTTCTAAATCTGGCTTGGTACATGATCTAAACCTAAATAAAAATTAAAACAACAACAAAAATTTCAGTTGCTATTTATAAACAAATATTTTTCATATTTCTTTTCATTTTTAAACGAAATTCCATTCCAGACCAAAAAATGTTATGATAACTGTCAAATGTATGTTAACTTCAACACCAACACAACACGTGCAGTATATTGTGCTATTTCAGGTAGCACGGGTTATCTTTTCATCTTTTGGCCACAAATCATTAAAACCACGTCTGAAAAACGAAACAAAAAAAAATAAATAACAGAAAAATATAACATTTGAGATTATCACGCGGGACCACAAAAATATGTCCAACTGTCAGTTGAGCTTTTATCTGTCAAAAAAAAAAATTAAAACACATTTTTGTATTGTTGTTGCAATTCTATATAAAAGTTGATATATTATTTTGAAAAATGAAAAAAAAAACATTTTCTGAGATTTTGAGGTTTTCTTTTAATTTCTCTTGTGCTGTCTGTCTGTCTTCCTTATAAAACTTCATCGTTCCACCCAGATCCGACTCCGACTCCAACTCCAACTCTGACTATGACTCTGACACTGAACCGAAACAAAAATCCAAATCCAAATCCAGATTCAGTCCATGGTAGACTTAATGTCATCATCATTATTACCTCGTGTCAAGCGATATGTCATCGCAGAACTTTTGCTAAGCTGTCATCAGTATATAGGGAAGGAGATGAAGGAATCTCGGAGAGTGTGAAATATGTGTATGAGTAGGTATGACCAACAGTGCCACTGCCAACTGCCACCGCCGCCGCCGCCCGCCTCGACCCAAAATTCCGTATTTCTCGCACTTGCTTCTAAAGAAGGGGATGGTGGGGTATATTCTTCGTTTAATATAGCCCACGGTCGCGTCGGTGGTGGTGGTTTGTGTGCGGAAAGAACCATCATCATCTTTTGAGGCTTCGAGATGAGATATCTGGGTTCGTCCTCCTTTGGAGATAATTAAATTCGTCAAGTGTTGGAGTCAGCGTGCTGTGGTTTGGGATTTCGAGTGGATTTTGTTATTAAGTCAAACCACAGAGTATAGAGTTTTGTTTGATTTTATTTTGCCGTTCCTTATTTTTTTTCTGTTTTCTGTTGGCCCAGAAAAGAAGTTCCATTTGGGACCGAAAATCGTTTGTCCACCATAAATCACTTTTGGCCCGGATGCTGTCATCTTTTTTGGATTTTATTAATCTCTTTTTTCTTCACTCACTCCCTGGTGCATTGTTCCTGGCTATTGCGTTGTTCAGTGTTCCTTCCAGAGTGTTTGGGATGATGATGGCCCAGGTTGCGTATATGTGTGTATATACAGAAGGTTCTTTGTGGTAAGGAAGATGATGATTGTGAACGTTGTATATCCATTGTTGTTGTTTTCATCTTCCCTCGCTCAGCACAACGCCCAGCACAATGGAGCAAAGCGTTTAATGCGGTCGTGGTTTATGTCATGTGGTCTTGATGGTGTCGTGGATATAACGCGCGCCCTCTAGGTCTTTCGTTCCACCATGAGAATGTCATGTGAATGTGATTTGTTGTCGTCTAATATCGCATGAGAAATGCGAGTGGTATTTTTTTCGTAGGGTCGGTCGGTCGACCAGAGCAGGGCAGCTCGAAAAAAAACTCTAGAGAGACACAGGGCCGACCTCGTGCGTCGCCTCAATATAAATGAGTTGGTGGGTTGGCTTGAACTTTTTGCTAGCGATATTTGTGGTCGCTTTAGGCCTTGTGAATAAAGGATTTCAAAATTTATGAACTCAACTGCGGTTTGGTGTGTTATCTATACATATAGATGAACGACATTGTATAGTTGATGTCTTTCATTATAAGCTCTTGATTATAGAAGTTTTGTATGACTACGTGCGAGTGTTCCTTGTGTTCTTCTAGAGGGAACTAATTGAGCATGGAATTTGATTAACTGCACTGCAGGCTCAACAGATTGGTTTGTGGTTGGGAAATAGAAGGTTGAACTTTTAAAGGGGATGATGTTTTTATTGAAAAATTTAGCACACAATTCTTCAAGTCTAAAGAACGGATAAAAAAGGGCAAACAAAGGCCTAAAATGTAATGGGATTGAGTTTTAAGAAAATATAAAACTTATCCTCAATAAATTTGACCATTCGTCATTTTTAAATATTTGCAACTATACTCGTACATAGAGTGAGAAGTAAGAAATGTGAATGAGGAACTCTGAAATGAAAAATTAAAAATATGAACTTTGTAGTGGTGCATAGATTCAAATGCGATTTGCAAAATTCGAAGGACGTAAGGTGAAGTATAAATATATCAATCTTAAATGCTGGTGTGCCCCAGGGCTCCGTTTCTCCGACCTACACAGCTCTTCTTATCCAGACGGCAGCGGATGAATTCTCGAGATGGAATCAACGGTGGGGTCTACTGTTCCACTAAGGTTGAACTACTTAGTGAGCACCTTATAGGGCTTCATCGACATATTAGACATATAAGAAGCAGTTTATCCGGCTCCTCGTCCTGTTGGGGGTTGTGCCGTCGGGATGACTTCGCCACATATAAAATACTCTATTTGCGAAGCACCAACAAACCTTGGATACGGACGGATTCAATGCAGACAACCCACGCAAAATAAATAAGGACGACGAACTGTGGATCTGTACTTGGAATGTTAGGTCCCTTAAGAGACCACGTGCAGCCGAACAACTAGCGAAAGACCTAAACTGCTGCAAGGCATCAGATATTACCGCCACCCAAGAAGTGCGATGGGATGGACCGGACAACCGAAAACTAAAAGACTGCGATATACTACGGCGCGCGACTGGTACCGAGAACAAAGACAGCGTCTTTTTGGGTGTGGATTTGTTGAGTTTTGAGTCTTGAGTTTCAACAGTGTGAGCAAGGGCATCACGACAATCCGCATCAAGGCTAAATTCGCCAACATAAGCCTAATGTCCGCGAATGCCCCAACAAAGGAGAAAGATGAAGACACCAAAGACATATTCTTCGAGCTCTTGGACAAGACATATGAGCAGTGCCTGGGCTATGACATTAAAATTGTTTTAGGAGATTTGAATGCCAAGCTAGGAAGAGAAGACATCTTTGGTGGGATAATCGGGAAATACAGCCTGCACGACACTACCTCCGACAACGGATTCAGACTGGTCGATTTCGCTGCGGGGCAAGACGTTCTGGTAGCTAGTACGCAGTTCACACATCTCAAAGTCCACAAGGGGACCATTCAGATTGACCACATTGCGATCGACGCACGACACTTCTCCAGTGTACAGGATATACGAACATTCCGAGGGGCCAACATTGACTCGGATCACTTCCTCGTTGTAGCCAATGTACGGCTACGGATATCAGGATCCAAGTCCATACAAGGAAGTACTGTGAGAAGATTCGACGTTAGACGGCTACAATCGCAAGAAACTTCCATGTCCTTTTCCGACAACAACAGGCATTCAAAACGGCGCTGCAAAGGATTACCAGAGCTGCTCGAGAGCTCTACGAGCAGGAGAGGAGAGAGGAACACCAGCTTCTTAGTTGAAAAAAAGAAAGCATGAGAAGAGCGTAATCGAAGAGATAGAAGGATGTCACAGCAGGAATGAGGATCTTAAATTTTACCAAAAGGTAAAAAAACTACCCAATTGTACAAGCCACGAACCGAAGTCTGTAAAGACGAACAGGATAACATCGTAGTGGAACCGCAGCCTATGTTGAGAATATGGAAAGACCACTTCTATAAATTATATAACGGCGATGACGAAACGAATTCCGCTGTAAGGGAGATAGAACCACTCAACCTTGGCGACGCAGATCAACAATTCCGCCTACCTGACCTTGACGAAGTGAAGATAGCTAAACTTAAGTCAAGCAAAGCTGTTGTCGCCGACGGCATCGCTGGCGAACTATTCAAAGCAGCAGGCAATGACTTGGTAGGGAGCATGCACAAACTCATCTGCACAATAAGGTCGGAAGAAAGCATGCCCGATGAGTGGAATCTCAGCATAGTATGCCCGATACATAAGAAAGGACACCCTCTTAACTGTGCCAACTACAGAGGCATCAGTCTCCTTAACATTGCATATAAGATCCTCTCACACAACAACCTGATAGGTCCTTATCAGTGTGGCTTCAGACCAAATATTCACACTAGGGCAGATCTTGGAAAAGACCCAGGAACTGCAAATCGAAACCCCCCATCTCTTAATCTATTCTAAAGCCGCGTATGGCAACATCTAAAGGGAAGAGCTCTAAAGAGCACGGTCTAGTTTTGGCATCCCTGTCAAATTTAGCCGTTTGTGCAGAATGACGATGGAGAATGCACGCTGCTCTTTCAAGGTCAAAAAATATCATACCGATGTATTTGATGAGTTGAAGGTTTTAGACAAGGCGATGCACTGTCATGCGACTTCTTCAACATCGTTCTGGAAAGAATTGTGCAAAACTCAACCGTCAACATAAGAGGCACAATCTTCCAAAGGTCTATCCAATTACTCGGATACGTAGATGATATTGACATAATTGGAAGATCAAAGCATGATGTTAGTGGAGCGTTTTTGACGGAAGCAAAGAAGATGGGTTTAGTGGTCAATGAGGGCAAAACCAAGTATATGCTGTCATCAAAAAAAGGACATTGAACATTGACGTCTTGAACAAAACGTCACCATGGACAGCTATAACTTTGAGGTAGTCAAGGACTTTGTCTACCTAGGCACCGCTATTAACACAGACAACGACACCAGCGCTGAAATCAAACAAAGAATAACTCTTGCAAATCGCTGCTTCTTTGGACTTAGAAAGCAATCGAGAAGTAAAGTCCTCTCTCGAGCATCTAAAATCACCATCTATAAGACACTCATCACCCCGGTTCTCATTTTTGTCGCTGAGAACTGGACCCTGTCAAAGAAAGATGAAAGCGTCTAAGGATGCTTCGAGAGAAAAATTGTTCTAGTGATTTTTGGTCTGGTACGCATAGATGGAGAATGGACGAGAAGATATAACGACGAACTTTACGGGCTGTACAGCGACACTGACCTAGTTAGCAGAGTTAAAATCCAACGGCTTAGAGCGAATGGTCATCTACGTTCCAGCCCGGAAGGCCTTCGAAACCAATACCGAGGCACGGCGCGGCGCAGTAGAGGAAGACCGCGACTCAGGTGGGGCACTCAGGTGGGAGAGGACCTCAACCAACTTGGCGTGCGAAACTGGAGACAGCTAGCTAGGGACCGAGCTGGCTAGAGACGCAAGTTGAGGCCCAGGTCCGCTCCGGACTGTAGCGCTACCTTAAGTAAATAAGTAAGTGGGACATTTTTCTCTTTATGTGATCTTGCTACAATCTTCAAAACCTGTATTCCTCCGAAACTTGAATATTACTCTTATATTTCGGCTTGTACTACGGTAACTTTTTTAATCCTCTTCGACAGTATTCAAAGAAGATCTTTTAAAATAATCGGTGACATTAACATTATCAACTCGATTGTCTCACCTTTTTTTACGGTTATTTTAACGGACTATGCTCTAGAAAAATAGGCAGTTGTATTAATCCCTTTAAACAATTTAACCGTAATACCCACGCTTCTAGGAATGCCCAACAGTTTACCCTTAAGCCCAACTTCGATCGTACTATGATATACAGTGATTCAATTTCCTACTAGTGATTATATTTTCCTATACCGTTGAAATTTTCGGGAATTCGAAATCAATATACACCGTTTTTGGCATATTAAATGTATAGAAAACCCTTTTAGTGTTCGCTTTTTATTAAAAAAAAAGAAGACAAGTTGAATGACGTTCGAAACATAAGTCGAGTGAAGCATGAAGTACTTAGAGTAAATTTCAAAACGTGAAATGCAAAGCCATAAATGAAATGTTTGAAGTTCCAAGAGTGATGTTCGATATGAAGCATGAAACATGATATGCGAAGTTTGAAGTGAAATTGCGAGACGTGAAGTCAAAAGTTCGAAGAATGTAAAGCAGAAAGATGTAGTGTGAACTATAAATTGACAAGTTCAAATTCTGAAATACAAAATTTAAAGTTTGGATTTTAAAATTTATTTTTTTAAAGTGAAACATGCATTTCAAAATCTAAAAGTGAAAACATTATTAATGTTTTGTGAAAAATGAAAATGTAATAAAGCAGAGCAGATCCCGGTATTTCTGGTGTTCAACAAAATGCTTATAGAACTGCCATGCTAGATGTCTTGGGTTCAATCCCTGCCAATGCTAACTAATGTTTATTTCACTGTAAGCCGTTCGGATTCCCTCCATCCCTGACATGACTTGTACACAGGAATAGTAGAGATTTGTAAGTCACTATAGGTCCTAGTTCTCAGCGGACTGTTGTGCCACCTAATTTTGTTTGTATCAGAATGAAAATGCAAATTTTATCTATCAAGCATAAATGTAGAAAAGTTTGGCATTGCATTGCACGAGACTCTTAAGACACCTAAACTATATCAAATATAGATTTTTCCAATACTAAGTTACCCGATTTGCAACAAAAAACTGCATTGTCCAAATAGTTAGATATCACTGCAAACGAGATATCAACTCAAAATCTCATTCAGTTTATATATTTTCGCTAACTACATAAAAATCGATCAAGATTCCAATGGAGCAGTTCCCGTAGATTATGTGTAGCCTGGGGCATGTTGTCTACAAAAGCCGCGTGTTTTTGCTGCGTATTTTTCCATCACCGGCTTCCTTTCAAGTGTGTATATAACTTTACCGCCATCGCCGCTGCCGTCACAGCCACCAACACTATTCATACTGCCACATTAGTTAAAAGAGCAATGAAAATGCCATTCTCAGCTTCGAAGTCCAAAAAGCCTATGATGTGATGTGCTATAGATCCCGGTTTTGATTTATGCCAATAGCGTTAATTTTCCAACATGACACATTCGAACGAAGTATTATAGACAACTACAAGCGGCTGGCCAAATGTCTGCGCCAAAGCTCAGCTGTGCTATTAAATGCAACTGTCAGGCCTGTCTATTTCTATTTTGTATGTTGTTATGAACAACACATTAAGCTAGATGTAGATATAGATAGATATGGATTCATAAATCTTTAACATCTAACATACATCAACTGGTTCAAATCGAACACGAATTATTGCTCTTATCCATTCAATGGAGTTGTAGAGGTTCCTTTTCAACTTCAGCTCCCCTTAAAACTTAGTTTGCACAGAAACCCTCTTAGCTAAAGTCACTTTCCCTTGTAAAAGAAGTAAATCAATGTCTTGAGGTTCTAATCTCAGCTAAATGACGATTATTGCTCACAAATGAGCGGTGACGAGCCACTAACTCACTCATGTTTTATGAATCTATAAGCGTTAAGAGTCTTTTTGGCCATTTTGTTGCTGCTGATGTTGTTTTTTTTTTCTGTCTATAAGCTATAAGGATGGCTTAAAATAAATTTGAACGAATGTGTCTGACTTGAGCTCCTGGATTTGCATAGAACAGCGAAAACGTGATTTTCCGATTCCCAATTCCCGATCCCCAAGCGACGGGACGCGACGGACAGACTATAGGGAGCACCGACGACGAAGAAGACGACGGCGACACATGTTGTGTGCAAGGACGCGTTCTCATCGTCACCCTCGAGCCTAGCCCGTATCTCTAGAGGTACATACATATTGATGGCGAAGCGCTCTTAAAACTGAAAGCATTTTGCTTGGTGCTGGCAAGGCACTGTCTGTCTATGTTTTCTGTTGTTTTATTTAGACCCCGATCCCATTGGGAAATATTGAAATGGAAACTATCTTTGGCACATGGATGCATTTAGTTGTTGAATAGTGGCTGAGGATAGTGCGCGAATTTTTGCGCTTTTTATTACCGCCGCACCGCCGCCGACACCGAGCCGCCATTGCCACTGCTGCCATATAGCCACATCGAGCGATGGTAATGCCATTGCCACTATTCAGTAGATAGAAATGGTGCACGGCACAAGTGGTTTGGTCGATTACACGACGTAGACATGGGTTATGAATAATTTAGGTCCCATAGAGTTGTGCCGAGCTATATGCGCTGTTGATGTTGATGTTGCTGTTGCAGTGTTGCACATATTATGCACAGAACAGTGAGTTGTGCAGAAAATCTGCATGCGTCCGGAAAGGAAGGCGACGACAACAACGATGGACAAAGACTGAAACGGGACGGGACACGGGAGGATGTGGGTGGAGATACAAAGGGCAGGGTATTTATTGTTTGCATGCATTACATGTCGGGTAGTAAACTATGTCGATTTTATTTAATGGGATTTCTTGTTGTTGTTGTGTTTCTTTTTTTTTCTTCTTGCATTATTTTGTTGAAAATGTGGTGCATGCATTCATATGCGGGACAGGATGTGTGTTGTGTCCTTTTAATGCAAAATATGTTATTGATGGCAATAGACGTGGTTTCTGGTTAAGCAAAAGCAAAGTGATGTTTTTTTTTTTTGCTTTAAATATGTGTTTTACTTTTTTGTAGGATAGAATGCAGTATGTTGTTGTGGATTTCATTTTTCGTCAAAATAGGGATAGAGTGTTACAGAAGTGTTGTTTTTGTTGTTGGAAGACAATAGGTTCTGAAAAGAGTGCGTGCAATATGGAATGTCGTGAGGAAGAGCTGAAAAATGGGCCGAATAGGGAATAAAATAATCTACCATATCAATACCCTTGTATACAGTGGTTTTTAACCTCTTTTCAGATAGAATTTCTATATGAGTGAAGCTACATATTGTTTGAACGTAAAATTCACTACCTATTCGAAAATTAGGCAAGCGTGAATTATTTAACATGAATGGAACATTACATAGTGTGATGACGTAATCGAAAAAAGTAGCAAATGTAATAATGTATTAAATATTTTTTTTCTGAAAATCAATTATTTCTCACTCTTAACATTATTTGTGTTTCTGGTCATTTTAAAAACAAATATGAAGATTTTGAAAGAACATTTTGCAAATGAGTTTAGTACTTACATTAATATGATGGAAAAGGCAGGTTCGTTGCTTCCAGTAGTACAGAACAAAAACAAAAAGTGGCTTGGATGCGACCGCCCTTGGTAACTTAGCATTGGCGTTCTAAGCCAAACTTCAAATCGTTAAATCAATTTTTGTTCCATGCAAAATAGTAAAAATGTATTTTTATATCCTCCCAAAAATTAACAACAAAATTTTGTAGTTTATGAAGTACGCATGAAGTCCAAGATATTATACTATTTTCAAGATATTCGGGTCGAAATATAATTTTTATCAAATTTAAGAAGTATTTTCATTATATCTTAATTTTTTCTAAGAAAAATTCCCGCTTCGATTATTGCTACAAATTATATCAGATGCATCTTTGTTCCATACAATTTATCTGAAGAATAGCTAAAGCTATTAGTGCGAGTACAGTTCCTTTAGCTTCCTTCCTAGTTGAGAACGAACTTTAATTTTATATAGGTACACATGAAAATATGAGGATTGAACTAATTTAAAAAAAAAACTAATAATAAGCTTTAAAATACACTCAGTTAAAAGAATTATTAAACTTGTTCTGTTTTGGATTATTTTCATAATCTTGAAAACTGGGATTTTGAAAGTACAGTTTTCTTGAAAAAAAAATGTCGGCGTATAGAATTCTGAGATACAAGCATGTTACGTTAAAAATTTTAAATAGTAGGTTGTTATTAGGGTAAATGCCCCATATATACCTCAATGTTAAGACTTTATATTGGTACTTATTATATGATTTTCTGGAGGTTTTTTCATTTTGATTTTGGGCTTTCTTTTCATTCCTGTCAGGTACAGTTTCAAACATTATGCGATTCTTTTCAAAAAAAAAAATATATTTTTCCAATTCGAAGCAGATAATTTCTAGCGTTTTTTTCCAAAAATTAAGCTTAATTCCTACTGCTTTTTGCGTTTGTTTTTCCTAGTACTACGTTCAAACAATTTGCTGTTAATAAAGTGCTGCCAATGAGTGACATGACTCTGCCTGTACTTGAAAGCGGAAAATATATAAATCTTCTTTCGCACTCGTACAGTTCCAACAGTACTGAAAGACCTTGACATACGCAAATCAGCTGGTCCGGATGGTATTCCTTCTATTATTCTGAAGAGGTGTTCTTCAACGCTGACAAAACCACTGCGTAAGCTTTTCCATCTGTCCTATTCTACAGGTCTCTTTCCAAGTGGATGGAAAACTGCATTTGTCCAGCCTGTCCCTAAAAAAGGTGAATCCTACTTACCATCTTACAACCGTCCCATTGCACTTACGTCCCTTCTTTCCAAGGTCATGGAAACGCTGATTAATTTTTAGCTTAAGAAATATATTGAAGAACGGAAGCTTCTCATTTACCGGCAGTATGGCTTTCGTTGCAATACATAAATTGGTGATCTCATGGTTTATCTTACCGAACAGTCGAACAAATCTTTACATCGTTTTGGAGAAAGTAAGATTATTGCACTTGATATTTCAAAGAGTTTGTTTGACATTTGAAAGAGTTTGTGCACCAAGCACTTATCGAAAGCATTTGGTATTGTTGAATCCCTTCTTCGTTGGGTTAATAATTACTTATCAGACTGTTCAATTCAAGTAGTCTTGGACGGCTTCAAATCTGATATCCATACAATAAACGCTGGTGTGCCCCAGGGCTCCGTTTTGTCTCCGACACTTTTTCTTATTTTTATAAATGATATTTTGTCTGAAACTTCTAACCCACTTAAATGTTTCGCTGATGAAAATACCCGCAGCTTCTCATATTCTGTTTTTAGATTCTCATCCTTGTTCTTCGGATGTGGACTACCAACGGCAGCGTATGATAAGCTCATTAAATTCCGATATTGACAGAATTCTCCAATTGGGAATCAAAAACCGTGTAGAATTTAATGCTTCGAAAACTCTACTGTAACAAAAGCGCATCCATGAGTGGTACTTGCATTGAGAAGACCGAACATCATTCAGTCCTAGGTAATTGCAATAAAAACCACTTGTTGTGGAGTGATCACATATTTTACAACGCCAAAAATGCTGCTAAGTGTTTAGGATTTCTCTGAAGATGCAAGTTTTTTTTACCCCTACTGATCTGGCTATAATCTATAAAGACTTTATTCGCCCGGAACTCAAGTACAATTCCCATATCTGGACAGGTACTCCTCTAACCTACTTGATTCTCCTAGACAGAATTCAAAAGAGAGCTCTAAAAATGATAGGTGACCAGTTTCTAACTGAAACTTTTGTATCTCTTAAGCACCGACGTAAGGTTTCATGCCTGACATTATTTTATCGCTACTTTCATAAGCAATGCTCTAATAAAATAGCCTGTTTGCATTCCTCCCTTCAAACAATTTAACCGTAATACCCGTTCTTCGAGGAATGCTCATCAGTTGAGCCCAATTTCGGACGTACTGTAAAGTACAGAGATTCTTTCTTTAGTCGCACCACACCAATGTAGAATGCTTTACCAGACTAAATGTTTCCCACTTATTACAATGCGCAGACATTCAAAAAAATTTGCACCAGTATCTCCTTTCTAATCCTATCCCCCCTTTCTTCTGTGATTAATTACAATAAGGATATTCATATCCCCTTGAGTGTATAATATAAAAAAACCTTTATGTGACAAAAATGCTATAAAAAGAAAAATATTTACGTTCTTAAAAATTGTTGTTGTATGCAGTTATGTTATCGGGTATAGCCTTAAATTCTGTAAATAAAAAAAAATAAATTTGATAAATAACTAAGCGAAGAATCTGTTCTTAATGTTTGTTTCTAATTAGCTGTCCACATATTGAATATTATTTATTAAAATAAGTGGAAGTTGATTTCAATATCTTACGTCGAAATAGTTCCAGTTTAATCTACAAGCTAAATTCTAACATGTACATTTTTCTAACCTCACATAGACAATATGAAAACTGGAAATCCTTGCACAGCGATAATATATTTGGGATAGCCAAAATATTTACCCTTTTTTTATTGCGGTATTTTAAAACTGACAAATCGAACCAATTAAAAATAAATTAAAAAAACTAAGTTCTGCTACAGAAAATGTCTTCCAACCTTAATTTTGAAAAAGTGTATGTTTTTTCAATTAATATAATCATTTAAAATAAAATTTTGCGCTAGACTTTCGTGTTTTCCGCCATTTCTTCAAATCAATAATTGGTACCAAAAATTTTGTCTTTTAAGTGCAAAAATAAGCGAATGAGTACTTGTACTAAATAGTTTTCCAATAGTATCGGGTTTAACAGCCCTCGCCGGCCATATTGTTTCTTTTTAAGACAAATCATCACTGCAAGTGTAGAGGACGTGCTTATGATAAAACTTATTTATCAAAATAGGTGTTCCGTAGTAGAAAAGATGAGTTTTTTGCTCCCTTTTTATGGGGTAAATGGTAGCCCTTCCGAGTCGAATATTCAACGTTTTGTGACCAAATTTGAGTTCATCGACGTTCACTAACTAATTTTTTTTCGAGTAATTTAAAGTTGATCCGAATTTTGGTCTTAAAATGAGTACGTGAATGAGCAAACTTAACAGACTCGAGACGACACCAATCGGAGCGAGATTCGCTTTAGGTCGATGATCCTGAATTAGATGATATGGATAATGAAAGCATATGGTTTCAACAGGATGGCACTACGTGCCACACAGCTCAAGACGCAACAGATATTCTGGCATTGTCATCTCGCATCAAGTTAACAACTTTATACTCTTTCTTATGGAGCTTATATATTGAGGAATTGACAATTCCTTCAAGAGTAATTCTTATCATGAAAAAGTGCTTTCTCAAATTAGCCGTTCGGATTCGGCCTTAAATTGTAGGTCCATCCATTCCTGACAACAATACTCGCACACAGGAATGGTAGTTCTCAAAAACAACATTTCCAACATTACAAAAAGTTGGTAAAAATTGATGTTCGACTCAAATATCTTTTCAAAAATTAAAAATATTGGCTTCAAATTAATTTCATTGTATAAAAAATACTCTTTTCGATATTCACTTAATTTTTTGTAAATATCCAACAGTAAGTTTTTTCATAAAAATTAAAATCTACGAAAAGTAGTTCAAAAAATTGTTAAAATAGTTGATTGTGCTAAATTTTCTTAGAAAAATTTAATCTGTAACATAAGAAATAAAAACATTCAGGAAATGCTACTAATATTGGAAAAAAAAGTTTTCGACCAAAATTCTTATTAAAAAAACAGATTTTGAAATCGAACTATTTCATTATAATGAAAAATATTGTTGGTACAGTTTAGTTTTATTCAAATTACAAATTAAATTAAATTAACAACAAACATTGATAAGAAATGGCTTTCGCTATTAGTAGAACAAAAAACGATATTGAATTCAATTTTTTTTCTCACACAAAATATTGTTACGAAAATTTTATTTAAGAGTTATGTAAGAAAGATCACTTCTCCAAATTATATAACGGCGATGACGAACTGAATTCCGCTGTAAGGAAGATAGAACCACTCAACCTCGGCGACACAGGTCAACAACTCCGCCTACCCGACCTTGACGAAGTGAGGATAGCCATATCTAAACTTAAGTCAAACAAAGCTGCTGGAGCTGACGGCATCGCTGCCGAACTATTCAAAGCAGCAGGCGATGACTTGGTACGGAGCATGCACCAACTCATCTGCAAAATATGGTCGGAAGAAAGCATGCCCGATGAGTGGAATCTCAGCATAGTGTGCCCGATACATAAGAAAGGAGATTCTCTAAACTGCGCCAACTACATAGGCATCAGTCTCCTTAACATTGCGTAGATCCTCTGTGCCGTATTATGTGAACGCCTGAAGCCGTAAGTCAACAACCTGATTGTTCCTTATCAGTGTGGCTTTAGACCAGGAAAGTCCACTATCGACCAAATATTCACACTACGGCAGATCTTGGAAAAAACCCAGGAGCTTCAAATCGATACCCACCATCTCTTTATCGATTTTAAAGCCGCATATGACAGCATCTATAGGGAAGAGCTCTACCGAGCAATGTCTAGTTTTGGCATCCCTGTCAAACTTATCCGTTTGTGCAGAATGACGATGGAGAATGCACGCTGTTCTATCAAGGTCAGAAAAGATCTTTCTGATTCATTTGATGTCAAAAAATGTTTTAGACAAGGCGATGCACTGTCATGCGACTTCTTCAACATCGTTCTGGAAAGAATTGTGCAAAACTCAACCGTCAACATAAGAGGCACAATCTTCCAAAGGTCCATCCAATTACTCGGATACGCAGATTATATTGACATAATTGGAAGATCAAAGCGTGATGTCAGTGGAGCGTTTTTGAGCATTGCGACGGAAGCGAAAAAGATGGGTTCAGTGGTCAATGAGGGCAAGACCAAGTTTATGCTGTCATAAAAACAGGACAATGACGTCTTGGACAAAACGTCACCATGGACAGCTATAACTTTGAGGTAGTTAAGGACCTTGTCTACCTAGGCACCGCTATTTATTCAGACAACGGCACCAGCGCTGAAATCAAACGAAGAATAACTCTTGCAAATCGCTGCTTCTTTGGACTTAGAAGGCAATTGAGAAGTAAAGTCCTCTCTCGAGCATGTAAAATCACCATATAAGACACTTATCATCCCGGTTCTCATCTATGGCGCTGAGGCCTGGACCCTGTCAAAGAAAGATGAGAGCGTCTTGGTGCATCGAGAGAAAAATTCTTCGGGTGATTTTTGGTCCCGTACGCATAGATGGAGAATAGAGGAGAAGATATAACGGCGAACTGTACGGGCTGTACAGCGACACTGACCTAGTTAGCAGAATTAAAGTCCAACGGCTTAGATGGCTAGGTCATGTAGAGCGGATGGACATCAACGCTCCAACCCGGAAGGTCTTCGAATCCAATCCCGAGGGACGGCGCAGTAGAGAAAGACCGCGACACAGGTGGCGCTTCCAGGTGGGATAGGACCTCAACCAACTTGGGCATGTGAAACTGGACACAGCTATCTAGGGACCGAGCTGGCTGGAGACGCATATTGGTTGAGGCCCAGGTCCGCCCCGGACTGTAGCGCCACCTTAAGTAAGTAAGTAAGTTATGTAAGACATAACTTTCCAGCCTCTTTTTTAATTTTAAATTCGACCCAAATTTAATGGAAAACCCTTTAGAAATGTCTATATATATAAAAAAAAAATCAGACTTCTTTTTTTTAGGTAAATCTATATATCAAGTGGTTGAACACGATGCGAAAAACCTTACTATGATTCACGATGTGCAAAATTTATTTATTTTCATCAAAATGAGTTAACATTTTCCGAGTGAAGTTCAAATTGCAATCCAAACTGAATACCATTCCAAGCTGTACTACTTTGTAAGTGCTACCATTAAAAACTTCATTTCTTAATCACCCTTTACGGTATGAACTTCTTAACAACCCATATCATGCATGCTGATCCTCATTTTCCACCTTGATATATAAATTGAAAATTATAAAATATAAAGTTGAAAAAATTCGTTGACATTGTGTCAAGCCACCTATCCTATAAGCCATCAAAATTTGTCCACGAAACAATACATCATCATCACACTGGTTGGTCTTTATATCTTTTATATACGAGGTATGTATACCTCGTGACCAAAATGAAATAAAATGTTGCAGCTTGAGCTTTGAGAATATAGGTTCCTTACCTACGATACCTAATGTATGTTCCACCTAATACAAGTTAGCATTTAGATATATATTTTATAACATAGGAGTAAGATCACATTAAGTGCCAAAAACAAATAACATAAACGACAATGATGGAGACAGCTATTGCAATGAATTGTCTTATGTCTTTTGGTATGACTTGGTTGGGTGACTTGTCTGCCTTCGATCGATGAATTTGAGAACAACGTGCCTCTTCTTATCGACAGCTGCTATGCGCCAACCAATATACTTTTAACTTCGTTAAATGTCAATATTTTACTTTTCTACCACTTCAAGTGTAGGTAGGAGTAGGTATAACCTGAAAATTTCCTCCTATACACACCCCTCGCCCTCGCTCACTGTTCATACAAATCCTAGACAACACAACACAAAACTTAAACTAAACGATTATTTCCAATTTCAAGTTATTTAATAGCAGATCGCGCGATTTATTTGGCAACGACGAATTTTCCAATATTCTGCAGAAAAATTCCTCAGGTTTAAGTTTGACATGAGAGCAATGAAATAAATTGATTGTAGTTCGAGAGTTAAAGTTGTAAGAATCATTTAAATTAATTAAGGTACATTTTTGAAAGATCATTTGTGAATACACTAAATATGGTCGTTAAAACTTGTAAGAATAAAAGGTTTCCTGATTATAAATCGAGTTCGGTACATCTTTCATTTGTAGTTTCAGATCTAATCAAAAGGTGTTTTTTTTTTTTAATTTTGCACATCTTTTTGTAATTATCATCAGAGTTTTAAAGATTAAGTCGATTTGTGTCAAAAAAGCCAAGCTCTGATTAAATTGAAAAGGAGGCTGGGATGCGACCAACACTGATAACTTCCCATAACGTTTGTCGATTTGGTTTTCGTGGTTTTGTTAAAAAAGTTATTGGTTGAATACTTTTATAAAATTTAAAAATTAATAACACTATGCATATAGTGAAATAGTTTGAACTCAAAATCTTTTTTTGTTTACGAGATTTTTTGTCAACAACCTGTTTTTACAAAATGTTAGTAGCATTTCTTAAAAGTTTTTATTTCTTACATAAAAAATACAAATTGGATGAATAAAATAATTAAGTCAATATCTTTAATTATTCACGAGATATCGAGAACGGAACATCAATTTTGGAAAATTTTGAGTACTATTCTTTGTAGATTTTAATTTTTTATGAAGAAAATACTTATTTAAAAAAAAAACAATATTTTTTGTAAGATAGAATAATTTGCAGCCAATATTTTTAATCTCTCAAAGACATTTTGTGTCTTTTAGTAATGCTTTTTAAGGTTTTATTCCTTGTACAAAAATTGTCAATTCGATTTTTCTCAAAGTAATATCGAATTTTGAAACAATATTTTATATAAAATAAAATTAAAATTACAAAGTTTTGAGAACATAATTGAGTCTAAAATCATTTTAACGAATTTTTTTTATTACTTGTAAAAAATTGTTAATTCGATTTTTCCTCAAAATTGTATTGAATGTTGAAAACAATATTTTTTATGAGATTAAAATTGGTTGAAAGCCATAGTCTCAAATTTTTAAGAAGATATTTTAAACGAATAGATACATTCTAATAATCTACTTAATGAGTTCCAAGCTGGCTCAGATCGGGATACTCGACCGTCCATCACATTTTTTTACTCCGCACGATAGCTGATTCGTTTCTATCGAGAAATAAGAAACTATTTGCATTTTTCGTTGATTTCAAAGCTACTTTCTACACCGTAAATCGCAATGCCCTATTTTGCAAGCTTTTCCAGATAGGAATGTTGCTGAGGTTCAGATTGCAAAATGTATACAAGACTACCAGTCAGTGTGGAATGGCCAATGCTCATCAGAATGGCTCCAAACGAAATCAGAAGTAAGACAGGGCTGTGCACTCAGCCCAAGCTTGTTTTCAATCTTCATTGATTAAATAGTCGAACAGGAATCGAGTACGCAGGGTGCTAACATTGAAGCTCTCCTTTTAGCTGACGACATTGTTCTGCTCGCGTATACTCCCTTCAGCTAGTAATAAATATGCTAAATGAATATTGTAAAAGGTGGAACTTAGTGGTAAATTTAAATAAATCCAAAATGATGGTTTTTAAGAGTGGCGGTTGCAGATCGGGTGCAAGTGAGCAATGGCACTATAATAATGAAAGAGTAGAGTTGGTGAAAGAATACATGGACTCATACATGAGCATGGAAAAACATCTCACTGACAAACTTGTTAATGCGAAAACAGCTATAAACGTAGCATGGAAGCAATGCTTTAATAATAAGGATATTACGAACACCTGTAAATTCAGGGTCTTCGAATCTGTCAGAATCAGTTATGTTTTATCCGGCGCAAAGCTTGGGGTGGTCGGAAATATGAACAAGTGGAAAAACTGCTCAGATTTTACATAAAACGGATTTTCCACCTTCCTTCGAGTACACCAAACTGCATGATCATGCTGGGAACGGGTTTATCGCCTTTATTAATAAAAACTCTCAAGCTGCAGGTCGATTACATCCTCGAAGCTCTGGATATGCCGAGTTATTGTCTCCCAAAGAAAGTATAGTTCTTTCCAATCCCGAAGTGGATGGTTTAAAGACTGGATAGAACTAGCCAAGCAGTAACCTTGCCTCTTGCAAGCCAACTTTATATCGTCTCATAGCTCGTCTGGATGAAGCCTCAAGAACGCAATACACGGGCCAAGCCAAAAGCTCACTGCAACGCATGATTTACAGTAGGCTAGACTACGATCTCGGTTAAAGAAACTACTTCCACTACAAATATACCATGGAAAAAATTTCGTGCATGTTCCGGCTAAGGGGAGAACTCTTCAATCTGAACTACATTCCTCACCGTGAGAACTTATAGATTTTATGCAATCTGTGCAACTTAAAGGAGCTCGAGGATGTTTATCAGTTTGTTGGACGTTGTTTCATATTGAGAGAAATAAAAAGACTCATCTTAGGCTATAACTTTCTTTAAAATACTGTTATCACAAATCTTTTACAGAAAATGGATCTCACAAAGTTATATGCATATACAGCATTTAAATATAAACATCAAATTTTAAATGAAGCGCTTTAATCTTAAAGTGCACTTTCTTGTTTTTAATTAAATAAATCTATACTTTTAGTTGTCAATCAGGCAGACAACAATCCCATGCATTATATTGATTGTATATGTATGTTTATAAATATTTTAGTTTAACCAAAATGTACACCTTTTTTTAAACTGCGACGTACGAACGTACTTAAACACGCACGCAAAGACATAATCTCTTAAATCTTTAATTTTAACTTAGGGGACCTTGAAACGTCAAGAAATGTCAAAGTTTTCAATACGGCAAATCGGACCAAATACAATAATTTCCTATTTAAAGTTAAAATCTAACTTAAATTTAAGACTCGTGATTATGCTTTAACAACTAAGTTAAAGCCATAACTACCACTGCATGTCGCAGAACAAAAATTAAATTCAAACGTATCTTTTAGATAATATTGTTTTTACTTCAAAAAATTAAGGAAACTCCATTTTATATGACTTTGAGTCGTTGACATCAACAATTAATTCCATCTGAATTCTATAGGTTATGCCTTAGCTGTAGTCACTAAAAGACCCCTGTGTATCGGCCTTAATTCTTTTGATATATATTCTTACCCCCCGTACTATTTAAATCTCTTTTTATAACTTCAAACTTAAGTAAGAGATTTATTGTTGATATTTATGTATGTTTGTATGTATGTAGTTAATAAAGGTTGTGAAGTTTGTTGCACTAAGTTAAAGCCATATCTACCATTGCATGTTGCAGAACGAAAATCCCAAAGGTAATTACACATCGTGAAGTGACTTCAATTTCGTGATTATTAAAACTAGGTTAAGACAACTATTATACTCGTATTATGTGAATGTGGGTATTGCAGATGTGATTCTTGTTTTTTCTTTTGGTTCTGGGCTCTCTTTGAAATTGGTTTTAACAATCGAAGGTGATCAGGATCGAGTTTTCACATTAGAAATTGTGCAAAAGTTTTGGATCTTACGTGAGACTCTCAAACGATCCCGTTAAACCATTTTTTAGTCATTTTTTAACTGAAAATTGTTGGTGATTATTTGTATTAATTTTGTGGAAAAGTAGGTAATCATCATTGTAGGTAAGAGGAATACTCAACTTTATAGTTCGTAAAATATACATAGTTAAAAAATAAACCTAGGATTCGAAGCACACTGATCCAAAAAAAATTTAAAATATCGTATTTTTCTGGGTGACTTTTAAAGGATGAAGATATTTCCCTTAGTTCGAATCTTACCTCAATTTAATACTTTCATAGTCTTGCAAAAAAATAAAAATAAGACTAAATTTGTAGTTCTGAATCCGAATCAGAAGTTCAGAACTTTATTTTCAGCTATCTACGGAAATGTTTAACATTAACGTAGAACATTATTTTTATACATACATTCGGATGCCTTGGCAGGGTCCGTCTTATCTTCAGCCTTACCCCGGTATATCGGCTCTGCCGGGGCTGAACTCTATTTTTCCGACCTACTCGTGGGACCAACATACAAAAAACTTAAACAAAATGGACGAAAAAGACATGACGAACGTAGAACCCTCCACAGACTTGGAGGATGAACTCTTGGCCTCCAGCCAGGAGACTTTGAAGGAGAGCTCATTTAGCGCTGGTAGTTCCAGCACTTGTGAGCAACCCGAAACCACAGGAAGTATAGGCAGTGCTATTCATAGCACTCCTATACTTCCTAAACCGTATACAAAACCAAAACCCTCGAGTAGCAGTGCAACTCGAGGAACCAAAAAACCATCAGAAGGCCCTCTTCTCAGGAACCGCTTTAAAACGGCCTCTCACATTCTTGCCAAGGTTGCCAAAAATGAAGAGACCGGAGTGATTCATGAGAGGGACGGCCAAGATAAAATAAAGTACCAGAAGGTTGTTAATGAACACAACAATCTTCTGGCCAGCCGAGAAAAGGCCGTTAAGCGAAACAGATCTCATGTGGAAATCTGCACGTCTCAGAAAAAGAGCAAGCTTGACGACCGGACAAAGCCAGTGAAAGCACCATATTCTGGAGCAGCGCAACTGTGTACTTTTAGTGAGGTTGTCAGGGATCACCTCCACGTAGCAGTTGTAGATGAGCTCTCCACAAACCGCAAAGGTCTGATGAACGTGTGGAACTCTATCGAGGGCAAGCTCTCTGAGATGGTGTTTTCATACTCTATAACAAACAGTGAGGGCCCCTACCCTAGTTTTGACTCTGGCGAGATGCTCAAGAAGCATAGGGTAATTGAGTGTGCGGACAGGTTTTCTAGGGATTTCCTTAGTGAAAGTATTGCTAAGGTTAGCAATGAATGGGAGGGCTTGAAGCTCAAGCTTATCCCAGCTAAGGACATCCCTAGACAACCGAAGGCTCGCATTTGGTTGCCGCTCAAGAGCATAAAGCCAAGCGGACAGAGGCAAAATCCACTGGTCCCCATGCACGATTGGGCTGTATTTAAAGCAGAAGAACCGGAGTCGAGATCCCAAGCGAGTTGCCGGGCCCCAGCTCTGCAGCTAATAATAATTAAAAAACGCGCTGAAGGGCATCCAGATACATGCTTCAACTGAATATTAAGAAAAGATTTTATAGATTTGAAAACCATCACAAATCGTATTGAAAAAAAGCTACTTCTTGAATTTATATAGCCTTAAAAAGTATTAGAAATATATTTTCCCCAAGATGGTGTTTTCATACTCTATAACAAACAGTGAGGGCCCCTACCCTAGTTTTGACTCTGGCGAGATGCTCAAGGAGCATACGGTAATTAAGTGTGCGGACAGGTTTTCTAGGGATTTCCTTAGTGAAAGTATTGCTAAGGTTAGCAATGAATGGGAGGGCTTGAAGCTCAAGCTAATCCCAGCTAAGGACATCCCTAGACAACCGAAGGCTCGCATTTGGTTGCTGCTCAAGAGCATAAAGCCAAGCGGACAGAGGCAAAATCCACTGGTCCCCATGCACGATTGGGCTGTATTTAAAGCAGAAGAACCGCAGAAGACCAGCGCCTCTTACCTTTTGAGGATTAGCGAGGAGAGTCTAGGGGCTCTCAAAAAAGCCGAATACAAACTTAGTTTTGGCATAAGGAATGCCAAAATTAAAATTCTACAGAGTCAGGTAACAGACATCGACAAAGCTGATGAAACGTCGAGGTTTACGATATTATAAGCGGAGTCGAGATCCCAAGCGAGTTGCCGGGCCCCAGCTCTGCAGCTAATAATAATTAAAAAACGCGCTGAAGGGCATCCAGATACATGCTTCAACTGAATATTAAAAAAAGATTTTATAGATTTGAAAACCATCACAAATCGTATTGAAAAAAAAGCTACTTCTTGAATTTCTATAGCCTCAAAAAGTATTAGAAATATATTTTCCCCAAATTTTCTCAGTGAAACAATAGTTTTAAAGTCGGATTTGAATAAGAGCAATTTGTTTGTTAGGCTCAAGACCTTGTCGACAAGTAAATTGATGCCAGTTAAAACTTTCCACTAATATCAATCGAGTGCAATCGAATCAATTTAAAGGAAAACTCTTTTATATTGTCCACATTTTTTAAATTTATGCAAAAGTTTTATCCAGCATTTAGATGTACCGATTTAATGGTCAAATTTAAACGGATGTATGTCGTCTACCCCCTCCTTCTTGTATAAAAACAACTTGGTGTGTGAGACTGTAAGTTACACGGGTCCTTTTTCGCAGGATGATGATTGTAATTAAAATTATGCAAATTAATACAAGGACTTAATGTGATTTGGTCCCCAAATGGGATTTTGTTCAAATGGCATATTATTATTATTTTAAGCATTAAATTTTCATTTTTAGATATCAGGTTAAGGTTAAGGTTTGGGTGGAGTACATGTTTAAATTAAATCAGGGGATACGAGTATTACTTACGGAGAAAATTTTAATTTACTTTTGCATAAAGCAAATATTCAAATTTTAATATTAAAACCATTAAGAAAATTGATGTTTTTTTTTAAATACTATGGTCATTTAAAAACGGTGGACTTCAATTTAAAAAATAAGGGATATTGTTAAATCTTTAAACTACTTACCTAGTTAAGATTTCACTACAGTCCCGTGTGAACTAGGCCCTGATCCAACAAACTTCTTGATCTAGCTCGGTCCCTAGCTAGATGTCTCCATTTTAACGCTGCAAGTTGGGTGAGGTCACTTTCCACTTGTGAGCGCCACCTGATCCGCGGTCTTCCTCTACGGCTCTGTCCTGTAGGTGTGGATTCGAAGGCTTTCGTGCCGGAGTATTAGTTTCCATGTACTCTACGTACCCAGCCATCTTAGTCTATAGACATTTAACCGTCTGGCTAAGTCTGCATCACTGTACAGTCCGTAGAGGACTTCGTTCTATCTCCTCCTCTGCTCCCCTTCTATGCATACGGGACAGTAGATCACGTGAAGGACTCTTCCCTTGAAACAACCCAAGATGCTCTCATCCGCTTTTGTCATAGTCCATGCTTCTGCAACGTATACCAAAGAAACAGTGGTTAGCAAGAGTTATTCTTCGTTTGATCTCAGCGCTAGTGTTGCTTTCTGCGTTCGTTGCGGAGCATAGGTAAACAAAGACTTTTGAAAGATAAAGCCCCTACTAATGACGTTGGAGCTCTTTCAAATACGATTTTAAAATCGAATGACAGCGCATCACCTTGTCTAAAACCTTTTTTGACATAGAAAGATTCTGTTAAGTTGTTTCCAAAATTTTTGGAGCAGCGTGAATTCTGCATGGTCAGCCTGCACAAACAGACGAGTCTGGCAGGGATGCCAAAACTAGACATAGCTCTGTACAGCTCATCCCTGTAAATGCTGTCATTTGTGGCATTGAAATCGATGTTCGATTTGATGTTCCTTGTTTTTTTCCACGATCTGCCGTAAAATGTATAATTGATCGACTGTGGACTTCCTGGTCTAAAACCACGCTAATAAGGACCTATCAGGTTATTGACCACAAGCGATGTTAAGTATACTGATGCTTCTATAGTTGGTGTTGTTTAGAGGGTCTCTTCTTTTCAGAATGGGGCAAACAATACTGAGGTTCCATTCATAGAGCATACTTTCTTTCGCCCATATTTTACAGATAGGATGCTGTTTGCTTCTAACTAAATTATCTCCAGTTGCTTAGAACAACTCGGCATTCAAGCCATCACTATTTTAAAACATTATTTCAAAAATTCAATTAATTCAGTAGATATGTGATTACAATGTAGGTACATATATATGTACAAGTTATTAAAGTGATGCATTTGGAGTCCAATTTCACTGATATTGTCACTACAGTCACTTTCATCATCACTTTCGTTTGCAATAATTAACAAACTCGAGATCTTTTTGTCAAAATGATATTTTTTTGCTGGAGCATTATCAACAGGTGATAATATGTCCGAGTTAGTCGCATTCCAAAACACTTTCCTTGAAAAATGCTCTCGATATCTCTTCAACTCTTTATGACGTGCTTTCTGCAAATCCTCAGATAATGCTCCTATGGGAAGATTAAAGTTTTTAATTAAAGTAGGACCGTGGATCAACAACTTTTTAACCGTCACAGGCATAGGGTACCACTTATACAGAGTAACATACTTCCTCGCAGTTTCTTGGGTAAAGTATTCAAAGGAATCAAGGTTAATTTTATGGTTAGACGAAAGTACTCATAGAACAATATTGAAGCTTTTAATCAGATCTTTATTAACACCAGTAATGTCTGAGGTAACCTCTGAGTTATTAAAAAATCCTCTAGCGGTATTACCGTCATTGGTATTACCTTCACCTTGTTTTAGGGTGTCAGTTAGAATTCGTCAATGATACGTTTTTTCCTGTCCGCAAATTTTTGTTTCATCTATGGTTCTAGCTTGCCACTTTTTTATGCCTAATCTATAGGAAATACGGAGCAAGCATTCCATGGACCTTATATACCCGTAAAGAGTTGACAAACCCCACGATAAACTTTCTGTATTGTATTCTCGACACAATACAGTATCAATTTTGTTCATTTCCAGGCTTCTTACTCTACAGATATAACATTTTTGGGTGTTGCCTCAGTATTAACTCTTTGTTATCTGCACCCATAGCCTTTAACTGCAGCGGAACAAAAGAAGACACCCAAGTAGTGGAGTCCTCAACCAACCCATCACTACCGACCTGTTTGTAGGCATTGAGACTACCGCAACCGTGACTTCCCCATTTAAATAACATGATAAGACAAGAAAACTCATTTTGATTGACTAATTGAGTCATATTACTATTTAAAGATATTACAAGTCGTTTAAGAGTCAAATGAACTATGGCTTGTAAATGTACCTCCGTCATAGTATCTGTTAAGGTCATATCCGTTGGTTGTGGATAACAACGTTCCTTACCCTTCATTGTTTTTGTATAGGAGGGGTAAATATCATTTCCTATTTCAAGAACACCTATACGCATTTGACAATACTGCATTTTTGATAGTTTCAAAGATACTATAGTAGACTTAGTGCTTTATCGGGAGTATATGAAGTGGTTTTATATATTTTATATATTTTATAAATATTTTGTACGGCCTTAGCTTGTTCTGCAGATTCAAGTATTTTTCCAATCAATTGAGCAGCATACCTTTTACCTACCTGCCTTAGTTTTGTCTGTGCAGCAAAACATAATTCTTCAGGTGACCTGTTTTCCATTACCGAATTAATTTTTCTTCTTTTAGCTTTTGATCCGCTATCTGAAAATCGCTTACTTGGGCGCCCTTTGGCCCAAAGCAGTAGAAAGCTACAAGATGGAGCATCCTTGTTGGCACAATCAATTTTCCCTTCAAACCATTCCTTGAATTCATCTTTGAGACGCGAATACGGTCGTTTGCAATGTTTCCAGTATCTGAAAGCTGCTACGAGAAATGTTGAAATATTTGTATCAATCTCAGTTTTTTGGGCTGATGGCGGGTTTTGAATTGCGAGTCCACTGTGCGTGCATAGCGTCGATCTGAAGAATTCCAAGTTCTTATGTGCATGTTGAGATGTGGAAAACGCGAACTCGCTACCACGACGAAGAAAAATCGATGAGCCTGAATCCGTTGTCGGAAGTGTTGTCGTGCGAGCTGTTTTTCCTGATTATTCCACCAAAGATGTCTTCCCTTGCTAGCTTGTCATTAAAATCGCTCAGAACAATTTTGATATCGTAGCTAGAACACTGTTCTTATATTTTGTCTCGAAGAACATATTTTTGGTGTTGTCATCCTTCTCTTCTGTTGGGGCATGTGTGCATATTAGGCTCAGGTTGCCGAATTTAGCCTTGTTGGGGATGGTCAAGAGGAGCACGTTAATGCACCTGACTTGTTGCCTAAGTCTGGCTCCAATGATAAAGTACCATCCAAATAAGCGCTGTTGGTTTTCTCGTTAGCAGTCACCATAGTAAATATCACAGTTTTTCATCATTTTTTTTTTCATTTTTAAACTACTTAACACATATACATAAAACATTTAAGGAACTAAACCAACTGATTTTAACGTTGTCAGTCATATGTCATGATAAAAAAAATTGACACAAAACTATTTTATCGTAACTGGCAAACTTAAACTTCGAATGCTTAATTCCTTAAGTATATACAGTCATCATCCAAAACTGTGAATCATGTTCCATTTTTGAATCATTATTTTTATGCATTTCGTCGATTTCTGTCTAGGGCATTACTTTGACCAATTTCATTGACATATTTATTATTCAATGTTTATGATGTCTTTAATCTTGTCGTGTTATTCGTTAGCTTTTTCTTTTATTTACTATGAATAACATTTTTAATTTTTAACCGAGAGTCTCCTCATGTTTTTTGAGCGTCCATCATCATCGTCATCAGTCTTTCTCGAATATCACTGGCCAAAGTAAACTGTGTTAAGTGTTATAACTTCTTTCATATCGCAGCATGCTGCCGTTCCACCGCTGCACTATAATGTTCTCTGTGCCTATGTTGTATAACTCTGTATGCCACTTGTAATCTCCGCTTAAGCTCAAATCGTAACACCACAGGAAGCATTGTACGCTATAAGAGTGTAAGTTTATTATGACCAACAACAACAGCTAACAGCCAACACAAAATAACTTGAGGCAAAGCCCCAAAGGAAACAACTGATTTCCAGGCGTTGTATCTTAATTAAGTCTTAATGAGTGTGTACCTTAATGCAATCGAATCAAGACAACATAACGTCAAGTCACACGAGCGACTGTCGACCATATAAGAGATCGCACAGCGGACTGAGACAGACTGTGCGGGCTGTTGTTTTTGTTATTTCGACGTCGTCGTCAGGTCGTCGTTTAATGTAAAAGCGAACACAACAACTTCGTGGGTCGACATAAATTTTGGGATATAAATTGTGGCAATTAACAGAGTATACCTTATACCTACCCGCTCAACACCAACTTTACTGACTTTTAGCAAACCTCTGTCCGACCTGAGAGAACTGACCACAGACAACTGAAAGATTTTTCATTGCGTTGTGTGTGAGAAAAATCAGGCTCGAAGCCCGATCAGGGGTTATTAAGATGTTAATTCCGTTCGCGAACAAGGACCAAACACTGCCTACGCGCGAAAATGTAGACTCTGCGCTGACAGTGGCATGCTGGTTGCATGGAAGTCGTGTATAAGTCTTCGAAGCGATGCTAGATGGTATACCTTAAGACGTAAAATGGCATCTATGGGTGTAGGTAGTATTCGGAGAGTATGCCCTTAAGGCAGCTCCACGAAGAACTCGAAAAGACGTGTAATGATTTGTCCAGCTGTGAAACCAACACTTTTCCAGCGTTCTACGGGAATAAATCATATAAAAACGACCAAACCGAACGATCGCGCATGTCCCTTGGGGCATAACTGAAAAATTATGTCAGCCAAGAGAAAGAGACGAAAAGAAAAATCGTCTTGAATAGTGTGTCTTGTCTTGTGTCTTTAGCTCAAGGAGCCATCTTAGTAATGGCAGACTGAAAATATTCACTCCAAGAAAATTAAGTCTTTTCAAATTTAAAATAAGTCGGTATTTTATAGAAAACAAGACTTAACTTAATATATGTATGTAGCTATAGGTAACGGAGACCAAGGCCGATTTTAGATCAATGATGTATAGAATATCATCCTGGGCAATAAACTGATTTTTTTTTTCAATTTTGCCCAAACTTTACTAAACAAAATGCAAAAATCAGACTGTTAAGTTCAAATGTCTTATAGCCTTATTTATTCAGAAATTAAAAATTTAATTAAAATTCAAGATGTCAAATAAATTTCACCGTAAACCACACTTAATTGTTTCCTCGAGTCTGCTCATTAAGCTAGCCCTATGAAGCAATAACAATGAATTCGATGATAAAAGTCTTAATTCCAAAAGTCTTTAACTAAATTAAATTTCTCAAGAATCAACTTGAAGACACAACACGATCATCGAATAAAGGCGCTAGCAATAAAATTAAATTAGCAAGATATTAATGCATAACGTGCACGCCGTACCTCTTTCGTCTTCACCTATACTATAAGTTCCAAGCAAGCAAGAAGTGTCGCATTTGTCACCTCGCCTAACGTAGCGTGCTTCATAGTCGCGTCTGCCTCACAATCTCGTCATCGTCACACTCATCGAACATCTCAACAGATCGTAAACATTTTCGCGTTCGGTCATTAAATTGGCCAATGAGCTAAAATATCAAGACGAAAAAATATGTTTATACAAAATTATTGACACTTTTACCCAACCTCAACCAAACATCATCAGACTAGTTTTCTTAAGTCCAATCCACATCACAGTTATAGAGGGGCTAGAAAGGAAGGAGGAGAGCTTATTTTTGTTGTTATAAGTTCCAGACAGCTTGTGCGAGGTGTCGATCTAAAGCCGTATGTCAATGACTTGACTTAAAATGGAATACCAGCCAAACAAGCATGTGCGATAAGACGTAGTGCAGAAAGAATGTCTGATACTTTGGTTAGACTCTGGCGTGGACCTTATAGGTCATTGTTTTGTTAATTGAGGGCGTGTATGTATATGGCTTAAAATTATTGGAACACTGAGTCATTTGGATCGTTTTAGTCGATTTTCTTAGGAGGTCTAATGGTCAGTTCAAGCTTATAGGTTTTTTTTTTTAAACAGACATCATTCCATTAGGCTATACCTTGGTTGCTTTTAGAAATTATGGTCAACAATGTCGTTGGCGATGACGATGAGGAAGTTACAAAAGAGATAGAGAGTGCACTTTTTTCTAAACAATGGCCCTCATTTGCATAAGTATTTGCTTTTGGCCCAATACTGAAAAAGAGGCTGGGATGCGAACCACAATGAAACTTCCCATCTCGTCCGTCGATTTGTCTTTGCAGACAATAGAAGTTGTTCGTTGAATTATTTTTAAAAAATATAAAATTACCAATAAAAAAAACTGCTGAATATCAAAAACAATATTTTCTGTAAATAAAAAAGTTTGAGACAATATTTTTAATTTTTGAAAAGCTATTTAAATCGAAAGTACCCGTAGCGTGATGGTTGGTGCGTTGGACTGTCATGCAAGTGGTCTTGGGTTCAATCCCTGCCAGTGCCACCTAACTTCTTTCAAGGGCACTGCCTCTTGACAAATCCACCAAGAGTAATTCTTGTCTTGAAAAAGTGCTTTCTCAAATTAGCCGTTCGGATTCGGCTTATAAACTGTAGGTCCATTGTAAGTCACTACGCCCTGGCTCTTTATGGACTGTTGCGTCACCTATTTATTTCATTTGAGTCGAAAGTAAATTTTTACCAACTTTTGCTAAATTTTCTTTAAAATTTTTATTTAAAAAAACTGTCAATTTGTTTTTTTTTTTTATAATTAGCGAACACTAAAAGGGTTCTGTACATTAGGAAAAGAGGAAACAGCTGGATAGGAGGTGTCGCTGTACATTGGTTTTAAATTTCTGAACATTGCAATGACAGGGAAAAATAGAGCGTGGCAAGGCGTTCCAAATTCGAGTAGTACGGCTAAAAAAGAATGTCTGTACTTCATAGTACGGCCGAAGTTGGGCTCAAGGGTGAACTGATGAGCATTCTCAGAAGTGCGGGTATTACGGTTAAATTGTTTAAGGGGAGGAATGCAACTGGCTATTTCACTAGAGCATAGTCTGTTAAAATAACGGTAAAAAAGGGTGACGCAAGAAACCTTGCGTCGATGTACGAGTGATGTAAACGAGTTGATGATGTTAATGTTACTAAACGTTTTCAAAGCTGTTCTTTGAATACTGTCCCAGAGGCTTAAATAACTTACTGGAGCACCAGCCCAGAGATGAGAGTTATATTCAAGTTTCGGACGTATATAGGTTTTTGTAGATTGTAGCCAGATCAGACGGAGAGACAAATTTCTTGCAACGTCTCAAAAAGCCTAGACATATCTTGCGGCATTTTTGGCAACATCGCGTATGTGATCACTCCACAAAAGGTATGGTTGCTGATGCACATTCTGAATTCTGAGGATGTCAAGATTTTCCGGTTTGTTGATGCAAGTGCCACTCATAGATAGTGGCAAAGAGGGTTTATCTAGCTTTAACGATGCAAGACAGCATTGCGTTTTCGAAGCTTTAAATTTCACACGATTTCTTATTCCCCGTTGTACAATGCTGTGTAAGTCGGAATTAAATGAGCTAATCATATTTTGCCGGTGCGGTTCCACATCCGAAAAGGAAGGTTGTTAGTCTGGAAACGAATATGAAAAGCTGAGAGTGCTATCGTCAGCGAAACAATGTATTGGATTATGATGAGCAGACAAGAGATCATTTATAAAAGGAAAAGGGTAGGAGACAAAACGGAGCCCTGGGGCACACCAGCATTTATTTTATGAGTTTCAGACTTGAATCCGTCCAAAAAAACTTGTATGGAACGGTTCGAAAGAACATTTTTAATCCAACGAAGAAGATATTCGTCGATACCGAAAGCACGCATTTTTTATAAAAGAGCAAGACGTCAGACTTAATCAAATGCCTTTGAAATATCAAGTGCAATAATCTTACTTTCTCTAAAACGATGTAAAGATTTGTTCCACTGTCCGGTGAGATGAACCATGAGATCACCAGTGGACCTATTGCTACGAAAGCCGTATTGCCGGTCATTAAAAAGCTTCCGTTCCTCAAGATATTTCTTAAGCTGATAATTAATCAGTGTTTCCATGACTTTAGATAGAAGGGACGTAAGTGCTATCGGTCGGTAATTTGTGGGAGAGCAAGATTCGCCTTTTTTTTGGGATTGGCTGAACAAATGCAGTTTTCCAACTACTCTGAACGAGCTAAGAAGAATAGGATAGCTGGAAAAGCTTACGCAGTGGTTTTTCTAGCGCAGAAGACCATCTCTTTATGTTGAGATCTTTAAGAACTCTTGCCATAGTTTGAGTACGAAAAAAGATTGGTCACATAGAATCATTTACGAGTGCAAGAACTGGGGGAGTCATGACACCATCTGGTAAGTTGGAATTTTCGGCCAACTGCCTTGCAATAATGGCTTTATCAATAGAGCTAACTAAAGTAGTGTCATTGGCAACAAGAGTAGGAATCGAAGAAAAGGAAGAATTCCTCATGTTTTTTACAAATGATCAAAAATTCTTACTGCCTTTGGGACATTGCTCACATCTTTCTCCTTGATAACCTCTTTGCAGCTCGATTTGAATCATGATTTAATCTTGGGTTTAATACTTTAAGCCCTATTAGGGATAAACGTTTCCATTCTCAGATGAATCATACCAGACATTTTATCTGCAATGGAGTCTATGTTGCGACCGAGGAAGCATAGCGACCAGATAAGGATCCTGAAGAAATTATTGAGACCGTCCCAGTTGGCTTTTTCGTACTGCCAAACGGTTCTCTTTGGAGCTCTTTCTTTAACTGGATTTGTTTAAAACGAGAAATTAGCAGATATGACACTGTGGTCCGATGTACCTAGAGGCGTCAATACACTGATTTTGTACTTATCAGGATCAGAAGTGAGAAACAATTCAAGTGTATTTTCTGCTCGGCCGTTAACGTCTGATATACGAGTAGGCTCATTGACAAGCTGAGTAAGATGGTTAAACTCAGCGAAAATCTCAGCACACATTCCTTCGGGCGTTGTCTGGCCCGAATGGCGAATATTCCACAAAATAGAAATGAGTTGATCATAACTTAGAAATGAAGGCGGTTGATTTTTTAAATTTTGGCATTAATGTTTTAGGTACTGAGGGTTCAAGATTAAAGTTTATTAACATCCCATGGGTCCGATTTGTCGAATTGAAAGTTTTGACATTTCTCGACGTTTCATGGTCCCGATAGTCAAAATAAAAGATTTTTAGAAAGATGTCTGTGCGTGCGTGTGTACGTGCGTTCGTCGTCCACAGCTCAAGAACCAGAAGTGATATCGACTTCAAATATATTTTGTTAAACAGATAATACTGCAGAGGGATGCAGAAAGGGTTCTTAAGAAAATTAAAAAAAAAAAAATTGACAGATGGGATGGACAGTTATCAGTGTGGGTTATATTCAGAAGCACTGTTTCCTAAATAAAATATTTCTAAGAATTAATTGAGTCTGAGTGTTAAGCCCACTAAGAGAATATAAATGTTTTCCTTTGGTAAAAACTACTGTTTTCAATCTTATATCCATGCATATTTGCAACAACCCTTTCGACTTTAACCTTTGATAACTGATGTGTTTTCTGTTCTATATAAATAACAAAAAATCCCAACACATAACAACAACTCGAGGACTCCAAAGAGTCAGTTGAAGCCTTAAAAATGCATCTGTGACTAACTTAATCCTTTCTTCAAATAGCTCTTTTGATTCTTTCTCATGATGCCTGTGAAGGTATACAGGTACAAACCAACATACCTGTACCCTTTCACCGACTTTCAATAAGGGTTGAATATATGCAAAATGTGGATATAACGGTAAAGTGTTCGTTCTACTTTCAGGTATGTAGAAATGTTCTCGCCATTCATCACTGAAGTCTGTGCCAAAGCTATCAGCCAACATAGCCACCTTTTGTTCAAGTTCGATTTCTATATATTTTTGTTCATGCCTTATACATACTCCTTTCAACAAAAGACCTACCTGTACTAGCTTCGGATGCAAGGTACTAGATATCTACTACCACACTACTGAGGTGTTTTTTTTTATAAAAAGGAAAAAAATATGCTTGCTCAACAACACACAGAGCAACGTGCAACAAAATCGAAACGTTTTGCAACAAAAAAGTGCACTAAAGTTCGAGAGGGTCTTTTGTTTTCTGTCATTTGTATTTATGTTGAATGCAATTCAAATTGCAGCATACAAGCATATATATGAAGGTAAGGTACGTTCCGTCTCACAACTCTCAACTCAACCTCCGTTCCGTCGTCATCGTCGTCGTTCGGTTGGACGGTTGGTCGTCCTTACCAAGGATCAAAATCGATGTACAAAATCGAGTCTAAACAGCTTTGCAGCTGCCATTTATTTGTATAACTTTTTTCTACTCATTTTTCTGTATGAAGGAATGTTAGGTAGGGAGGTTTGTTTTCTTTTAACGGGACCTCAGAGTTTTTGCATACCTTTCGTATTCCAGCTAGGAGGGCTTGACATGGGAAGCAATTTGTCGTCATGATGGTAGGTAATACATATATAGGTATGACTAACTTCTTGATGTTGAAAACTGTTCTGAACTGTGTCAATGGTTTTGTCCTTTTGGGTTTCATAGGTACATATGTAACTTTAAAAATATATAAGGTAATAAGTAAGCTATATAAGTAAGTCTCATAGGTTTATCATCGATGAAAATATATAACTAACCATTTGTTTACATGGTATTTTATCAAGTGCTTCATATCTTAAAGTTTTAAAAAAGAGGTTGAGACACGACCCTCATTGAAGTGCCTATGAAATATTTTCAAAACAATTAAATAAATGTTTAAAATTAACCTAAAGCCAATGTTATTGTTCTATCACAAGAAATTTGAGTATCGACACAAATTTAAGTATTAAGGGGAAGGGTACTAAAAACAGATTTTGGCGCCCCCGTGGCGGCCATTTTGTTTTGATGACATATGTCAAATCATTTGTTTATTATTCAGTTGTTTTTGCCAAATCGTCATGGCAAGTTACACGATTGAACATAACATTTGGTGGCCAAATTTGAGAAGACCGGTTCAGTAAACAATCAACCAACACCCGTACGTTCAAGGAACGCAAGATCGGCCGAGAACATCGCCGCGGTCCATGCAAGTGAACAGCTGAACCCTAGACAGACTATTCCTTGCAGTGCACAAGAACTAGGCCTTTCGCAGACTAAAACTTGGAGAATTTTGCGTTGGGACTTACACAACGCGCCTTTTTTTCGCCGACTGGGCTTCGAATCGTTTGGAAGTGGACCCCAATTTTGTATAAAAAATCATCTTTCGTGACGAGGCGCATTTTTGGCTGTGTTAACAAGAAAAATTGCCGGTGACAATGCATCCTCTAAAAGTTACCGTTTGGTGTGGAATTTAGGCCGGTGGCTTAATTGGTCCGTACTTTTTTCAAAACGACATTAGTGAGGCGGTCACCGTCAACAGACGACATGTGGTTCCAGCAGAACGGCGCTACGTGCCACCTAGCATACCCCACGATTGACATTGACAACATCTACCTGTCCTTCTTAAAAAACCCTTGACAGTTTCTCTAAAAATAAATTTTAAACAAATTAAGGTAAACAAACTACAAGTTGCAGAATCTGGAATTGTAATGCCTTTTTTCACTTCAGTTTTTAAGAGATTCAAAGCTCGTATATTAAATTAAAACATAGAAACGGTAATTGTTATTCAACTAATGATTAGTTTAATGAAAGTGTCACTTTTGCTGTATTTGGGACATTTACATTCTTGAAATTCGTGTTTAAATCTCAGTTCTAGAGCATCCAAAGCATATTCACTATAAAAAGTTGATCTCTTTAATTTTTAAGACCTGAAAAGCTTTAGTATTTTATAGAAAATCCATTTTTAAATTAAGAACATGAATATTTACTCTTTCTCTCAGAAAAGATAATATGAAAATAATTTAAAGCATTACCAAAGATTTTTTCTAAATTGTGTGAAAAAAAAAGATTGTGGTAATTTTTGACAGCAAACCGCTTTCTGGTAAATATCGTTACGTTACCAACAAATGGTATATTTACTTATACAACTAAATCGTTTGTTAGTCAAAATTTGAGAAATTTGTGTTGAGCAATTGCAATAGGGCTGGATTTAAGATTCTTGGTCCATTAATGCAATACGATAAGTTTAGAATTCAAAGGGATTCTTACGAAAATTAAAACAGAAAAAGAACCTGGGATGCGACCCACACTGATAACTTCCCATCCCGTCTACCAATTTGTCTTGCTTAAAAGGTTTGCAGGTTTTCGTGTTGAGTTAACAGTTGAATTATTCTTAAAAATTTAAAAATTACCAATAATATATCTCATATAAGGAAATAGTTTTATTTAAAAATCTAGTTTTTTTAAATAGATTTTTAGTCGAAAAAAAATGTGTACCAATTTTCGCAGCATTTTTTAAATTTTTACAAATTGGATGAATTTTTTTTTTTTTTTATATCCGATGGAAATCTTTAAAAGACACTCGGTAAGAATCGGTACCGAGTAGTGTGGGACTCTTACCGCACTAAAACCACCGGTGAATCAGGACCAATCTATGAAAGATCGACAAATGATTTTTATTTCTTAATTTTTAAATCGCATTGGGGGAAGTTTAAGGTTATAACACTTTCCCGTAGCTTTTAGCCCATCAGCTCAAGAGGCTTGGTTCTTCTTAATCTCCGATCATTGTCTCGTACATTTAATACGGTCTCCATTTCAGAGTTGGTATGACTTTGCAGTCGCTGATTGTGTGATACAGCGTGTTTCTTAACCACTTCTGTAACCATTTCAATTTGAAGGTCACGATGTAGATCGCTATTTCTTATATACCAAGGGGCATTTATTATTCCACGAAGGACCTTGCTTTGGAATTTTTGGATGGGTTCAGCATTTGTTTTCTTTGTACAGCCCCATAGTTGGATGCCATATGTCCAAACGGGTTTCAATACTTGCTTATATAACATTAGTTTGTTCTGGATAGATAGGTCAGAGTTCTTTCCTATTAACCATTACATTTTTCTGTACTTCAAGTTTAGTTCTTCTCTTTTCTTTTCGATGTGTTCTTTCCATTTAAGCTTTGCATCCAAATTCATTCCAAGGTATTTGGGGGTATTGGAGTAAGGTACTTCTGTACTGTTTATAAAAATTGGAACATTGTTTATGTTTTTGTTTGTAAAGTTTATATGCGTCGATTTAGTTTCGTTTAATTTGATACGCCATTTGTGCGTCCAATCACTAACTTTATCGACTGCATTTTGCAATTTTTGTGTAGCCTTCGTAACGGATTTATCTGGCACCAATATTGCATTATCATCAGCAAAGGTGGCCATGATAGCGTTGATGTCCACTGGAATATCCCTTGTATATAACAAATACAGTGTTGGTCCTAGGACACTTTCTTGTGGTACACCGGCTTCAATTTTCTTAAGTTCCGAGTAATTTTGATCGTACCGTACTCTAAAGAGTCGGTTCGTAACGTAGGATTTCAGTATTTCGTAGTACTGCCTGGGGAAGTCCCTATGCAGTTTGTACTCAAGTCCCAAGTGCCAAACCTTATCAAAAGCTTGAGCAACATCTAAGAATACAGACGAGCATACTTGTTTTTCTTCAAGTGCCTTTTCCACAACATCCGTAATTCAATGCACTTGGTCTATCGTGGAATGTTTATTTCTAAATCCAAACTGATGGCTCGGAATAAGTCTTCTTTCTTCAATTATTTTGCTAAGCTTTTTCAGTAGCAGTTTTTCAAAAACTTTTGCCATGATTGGTATAAGCGATATTGGTCTGTAAGATGTAACTTCTGTTGGTGGCTTACCTTGTTTAGGTATAACAATGACTTCCGAAATTTTCCAATGATGTGGCGCATATCTTAGTTTAAGGCATGCGTTTATTATAAATTGGAGTTTCTTGAAGGCTATAAGAGGCATTTCTTTCAGAACCTGAGCAGTTATAAGATCGTACCCTGGTGATTTTTTGTTTGACAACTTATGTTGACACATGCTTCTTACTTCTTTGAGCGTGACAAAAGGTATTTCACATTCGTCGTTTCTGTCAACAAACTGTAAGGGATCTGTAGCTGTGCTTGCTGGGAATGGCTTGAAAACATTCGCGAGATGTTCAGCAAAGAGATCAGTCTTTTGTTTCGGGTTTCCGATCCATTTACCATCTTGAGATTTTATCGGCGGGTTTTGTGTCTGAGGTCTTTTTAGGCGCTTAGTTGCTTTCCATAAGGAGTATTCTGTAGAAGCATCCGTCGTCAGACTTTTCAGGAATCTACTTAGTGAATCATTTTTAAACTCACAGATTCTTTTTTTTAATTCATTGTTAAGACGGTTAAAAACTACCTTATCATCTGGGAATCTCGTGGATTGCCATTTTCTTCTAGCTCTTCTTTTTTCCAATATCAACTCCTTTATTTCGATAGGATATTTTATTTCTTTTTCTCTCGCATTCGAAATAGTTTGAGTACTTTCTTCTGCAGCCTGCTGCACATCAGCAATAAATTGTTCTACTTCATGATCAATTTGTTCAATTGTTTGCATAGGGGATCTTAGGTTTATAAAATTTTCAAGTTTGTCTCTGAATTCGTTCCAGTTTGTTCTGTTATTCACGAGCTTGGGATTACTTTTTTATATTATTTCTGTTTCGCTCAGTGATAAAATTACTGGAGTATGATCTGATGATAAATCGTAATTACCTTCGACACTTATATGATTTCGTTTAATACCTTTAACTACGAAAAAGTCAATAAGGTCTGGTATTTTGTTAGTATCAGATGGCCAATATGTTGGCGAACCAGAAGAATAAAATTCGCAGTTGTATTTTCGGCCTGCTTGGTATAGCCGTTTACCTTTTGTTGTTATAAGCCTAGATCCCCATTGGGTGTGTTTAGCATTGGAGTCGCCACCAACAACGAAGTTATGTCCTAACAAATGTAGGAGTTCTGCATAGTCTTCTTCAGTTGGAGAGCGCCTCGGAGGGCAGTATATAGCTGCTATTTTGAATTCTTTCTTTTTTATACCAATACTGATTGTTGTTACTTGCATGTTTTCTTTAGTAAACTTTGGTCCTTCAAAGTGTGTTAAGCACTTTTTTATAAGTATCGCTGATCCTCCCCTAGCTTTGTCAGCTGGGTGCGGAGCGTGATAACATGTATAGTTTGGTAATTTATTATCAAGATTTTGTTCAATAGCGAGGTGGGTTTCGGACACCAAACAAATGTCTATATGCTCTATGTCTAAAAAGATGTTTAGTTCTGATACATGCTGTAAGAGACCGTTTGCATTCCATGTTGCGATTTTGAGTGTTCTGTCCATCATTGTTTTTTAAGAGCGACTTCTTCGCTTAGCTGTTTTATGTTTAAATCTTGTTGGTCAATCCTTTTCAGGATGAGTTCCAGCATTACTTTTATAGAAGTTTCCTCATTCTTCCGCACATTTTTTACAATCTGGGAATAGGATTTATTTTCATCACTTTTGCTTAGTGCAATTGCTTTTCCCGGTTGATTTTTAGTAATGTTATCGACCGTTACTTTTTTGCTTTCAACTACTGGTTTTGTGTTGGTTGAGTTTCTAAACTTGTTCCCAGTTTTGTTTTTTCTTTTTGTGTCTTGGAACTTTTTTGCTACTGGACATCCTCTGTAACTTGCAGGATGATTGCCTTGACAATTAACACATTTCGCTTTCTGTTCTCTGCCCATGGGATAGTTTTTGGTTGCATGTCTGCCTTCACATTTAACACAAGCGAACTCGCTATTGCAGTATTTTTGTGTATGCCCAAAGGCTTGACAGCGCTTACATTGTGGAACACTTTTCGACTTTCGCAGTGGTTCAATTTTGACAACTATGCCCATAATTGATTTAATTCTGTAAATCTTATCGAGACTTTCTTTATTTTCAAACGTGAGCATAAATAAAGGTAGAGATCTCTTTTTTGTCGTTGATACCTCAGTGGAGTCTTTTACTATCTCATTTTTAATAAGATTATTGGCATCGAGAGCTTGAAAGCCTTTTTGTATAAGGTCTTCGACAATTTCTTTGGCAACACATGAAGAGTGAAGGCCTCTTGCTACTACTTTTATCGATCTTGTAGCTTTATTTTCGTACGAGTGCCACTGAATTTTCTTTTTGTTCAATTCTTCAGTGGCAGATCTATACGCATCGGCGTCTTCAACAATGACTTTCCAATTGTCTTTATTGTATGATGTATATTTACATGCCTTATTCGTGCATTTTTCTACTATGCTCTTTAGCTCACCAAACATTGCCAATCCGGAGATCATAATTGGGGGTGGGGCAGTTTGCCTGGTACCTTTAACGTGAGACTTATTTTGGGGTAAATCTCTTATTTCTTTATTGGATGCTCTCATTTTTGTAGCAGTATCTGATTTTGAACCTGTTTGCTGACATTTTATAACAGCCTCTGGGCTACTCTCTGCTTTTCGTTTCTTTGACTTACGTTTATTTCGGTTTCCTTCAGTTTCAAGGAGGAGCTCTTCCTCATCAGTATGAAACTCATTAGCAGTTTTTTGTGGGATTTTCATTACTGGTGACTTTTGACTTGATATGTTGTCTTTCACGGACTTTTTATCGAGCAAGCTGACTTTTTCTTCAAGTCTCTTCACTTGTTGCTGAAGACTTTCAACAAGGGCTTCAAGTTGTTTTCTGGCTAAGATTTCTATTTGCCATTTATCGAAATAATTTTCAGATTCAACTTGGTGGATCTCGTTGTTTTTTGTGAAACACTGCTGATCTTTTGTTTCGATCTTTTCATGGATGGTTCCTTTTTCGTTAATGACTTCTATGTCATTTGATTTTTGCGTTGGGGGTTTCGATGGAGTAACCCTTGGTGATATTTTTGGTGGAGTTCTTAGTGTTTTTGAACTCCGTCTATTTCCTAGAAGCAATAATTGGTCCTCCCCAAAATCCATAGGACCGATCTCCGAAGAGAGTGGATTTACCAGTTTATCTGGATTGCCACCTGGGGTATTATATCTATTTGTTTTACTCATTGCCATATTTGTTTTTGTTTTTGTAACTTTTGTTTAGTCCCATAAATAGCTCAGTTACCTCTTCTATTTAGGTTTCTTGCAGAACTGGTTCTTCAGAGCGATTATCTTATCTTTTGCTCCTAATTCCTGAGAAGGAAGCTCAGGTGTCTCAGCTCTTGGATTCAATAGATCCAACGCTCGTCGTTAGTTCACCTTACGGTTATCCAGCGGGCACCACTTGGAGGTGACGATGCGATTTTGCTCCGCCATTGGATGAATGAAATTAATTTGAGAGATATCAAGGACCGAACATCAATTTTTAATAAATTTGCGTACTATTTTTTGTAGATTTTATTTTTGTATGAAAAAACCGTATTTTTGATTTTTATAAAAAGTACTACCGAATATCAATAACAATATTTTTTGTGAAGTAACAAAAGTTTGAAAACAATATTTTTAATTTTTGAAAAGCTATTTGAGTCGAGCGACACTGACCTTAGCCCGGGAGCCATGTAAAATCACCTTCTATAAGACACTCATCATCTCGGTTCTTATTTATGGCGCTGAGGCCTGGACCCTGTCAAAGAAAGATGAGAGCGTCTTAGGATGCTTCGAGAGAAAAATTCTTCAGGTGATTTTTGGTCTGGTACGCATAGATGGAAAATGGAGGAGAAGATATAACGACGAACTGTACGGGCTGTACAGCGACACTAACCTAGTTTGCAGAATTAAAGTCCAACGGCTTAGATGGATAGGTCATGTAGAGCGGATGGACATCAACGCTCCAGCCCGGAAGGTCTTCGAATCCAATCCCGAGGGACAGCGCAGGAGACTCAGGTGGCGCACCCAGATGGGAGAGGACCTCAACCAACTTGGCGTGCGAAACTGGAGACAGCTAGCTGGGGACCGAGCTGGCTGGAGACGCTTGTTGGTTGAGGCCTAGGCCCGCCCCGGACTGTAGCGCCACCTTAAGTAAGTAAGTATTTGAGTCGAAAGTAAATGTTTACCAAATTTTGGAAATGTTTTTTCTTAGGTTTATATTTTTAGTAAAAAAATTGTCAATTTATTAGATTTTTCTCAAAATTTAACTGAACGTCGACAACAGTTTTTTTTTAAAGTAAATAGTAGTTCAAAGCCAATATCTCAAATTTTTGAAAAGAAATTTGAGTTGAAAATCAATTTTCACCATTTTTTTTTATTTTTTCGTTTAGGTTTTTGTTTTTTTTTTATAAAAAAATCGTCTATTCGATTTTTCTCAAAATCTTACCAAATGTTAAAAACAATATTTTTCGTTGAACAAAATTGTTTTATAGATAAAACCGGTTTATATTCGTAAAATTTTCGAGGTGACAAATTTTTTTCCAGTTTTTTTGATTTATAAAAAACCGTTAATTGAATGTTTTTCAAAAAACATTGGTATCACGTACAATATATTATATAAAATTTAATTCGGTTCATGAGATATTTAGGGTTAACCAAAATTTTCACATTTTTTTTAAACTGCTATATGGTAAAAATACCACGTAATCGATATCTCCTTCTTATTCTTGAGCTATGGACGACGAAAAAACGTTGCGAACGTACGGACATATGAATGTACGTACACACGCTCGCACATATGTACATCTTTCTAGAAGTCTATTATTTTGACTCTAGGGATCTTGAAACGTCGAATAATGTCAAAATTTTCAATTTGACCAATCAGACCCATTATAATAACTACCTATGGGAAGTTAATAATCTCCGAGAGGACTTTTTTATCAAAACATATATAGCTACATTTAAAAATTATTTTTTGGCTGAAATATCTCGGGATCAAAAGCAGATATTTAAATCAAAATTATGTTATCATATGCAAAACACTGTTGTTAACTTTAAGTTAATTTTCTAGAAAAAAACCTATTGACAACTTTTTACACAAAACGAAAACCTACAAAAACAACTTGAAATTGATAAAAAAAACTTTTTTTGAAAACAAAAGAAGATATTGACTTCAAACTTTCTTACCATACACAAAATGTTGTTATGAATAAAAAAAATGTCCTCAGAATTTTAGAAATATCGTAAAACGGACAAGTGCGGAAAGTCATCAGTGTGTGTTGAATCGAACCTTTTTTATTTAAATTGCTCTGCACAACTTGCTGTAACTATCTATCAAACATATCAGTTTAAACAAATTATTTGAAATAAACTTACAATCAAGATAATGATTGACAAAGGAAAGGAAATATTTTACGATGAAAGACTTCATTTAAGAGAATGATTTTAATAGCCAACACAATTTTGTAAGAGATTATATTTATAGACCTCCATTCAGTAAAATAACATAAATACACTTAATTGAACAGACAATATTTCAAAATCATACAATTTCAAAATCAAATCTCTCTATGATACCGTCAGTAAGTTTATTCAATTTAATCTTAACCGAAATATGTATAAGCATATGTAAATGTATACATATTCATCTCAAATCATCATCAGCAGCAGCAGATATAAATTTACTTGCATCAACAAAATGAAATTAAATGCAGTACTGCATAGCATATAGGTATGTGGCATGTTCATCTAATATCCTTTGCCGCTGGGCAAAATCATTTATTCACAGTCCAATTCCTGTAAGCGGAAGTGGCTAATAAACTTCTCGAAATTAATTTCTATCAAGCCCTTTTCAATCTATAAATAGTACACATCTAAGTACATATACTACACTACTAGTAAAATTCTTGCAAGTCATAGATATGGACTTCATAGCATATGTAAGCGTAAGGTATACGAAATAATATATTTCTGCTACCGAAACCAACAGAATTTGATCTCAATCTTCTTCTTCTTTTGTATATTCCCAGAGGCTATATATTTCTCTTCTTCTTCTCGTTTTCAATATATAGTAGTTACAATCCAACTCTCAAGCTGCCGCTGCCACTGCCGCTGCCGCCAGAACACCTGGTCAGAGATTAAAATAAACCATTTAACCGTAAACACAATTCACTTTGATCCAATTCCAATATGTAATCGCCTCAGGAATTCACAAGGAAGCTGTCTAGTAGCAGCATAATCATTCAAGTGGCAGTAACCGCACATCTTCTAATGCCTTGGACTTGGATAGGATAGAATAGGTGAGAGATGCTCCTCCAATTGCCAATTCCAATCTACAGCCAAACCAACACAAGGCTTACAACAAATTTCTATACGAAACGAAGATAGCTTTACTCATAACAAAATACCCCTCCCCCCTTTCGATGGCAACACGAATTGGTGAGGAGTCAAGTCCTCGAACCCACCGCATATCACCGATACTCGACTCGTACCTTAACCATTCCAAAACTAATTTGCATGATGCAAGGATAGGTGGATTGATTTATTGGACGACTTGTTGTATGAGCTAAAACCTCCTTTTCTCTTATGATATAGTCTTGAGTTGTTCTCTCTTTATACACATTGTGGAGCGGAGTGCATATTACAATCCCAAATGGGGTGAAGCTGGAATTGCATCAATGTATCATTTCGTTTAATTATTGCTTCCAATGAATTGATTGCCTCTCAAATTAGATCCATTTAAAATACGGCAGCGATACTATTCGAGTATTCTAGGATCAACTTGATGCCGATGCTGAATGGTATTCGCTTATAGGAATCTTCAGTATGATGTTGTGCTGCGAGGTTGCACCTTTAATAAACTTTTCTTTTTGTCTATTTTTCTAGATGGACTGGACGTAGAATGAAAGGCTTCCATTACCAAAGGAAGGATATATACCAAAGCCAACCAGCTTCTCTTCTCGTCTCGTCTAGTTTGCTGGACATCATTCGCAACAAGTGTGCAATTTAATCAAAGAAAATCGTCGTTTTGTTACATGGAGTTTATGCTGCACGCAGCAAGCCGAAGCAAGCTGCAGCACCAGCCAGCGCACCGCACAGTGGAACTGGAACTTGTGGTGCTGCCTTTTCTGCATAAAGATACATCTTGTGCGCGGATAATATACAAATAGGTGGACGCGATCTATCGCCCTGGAAATATAAATGTATAAGAGAACAGCAGAGGAAGAAAACGAAAGCTGAGATGGGGTTTTCGGTTCGCGAAATAAACCCCATTAACATTGATCATCGAGAGTCCTGGTACGGAGGGCGGTGGATGGCGTCCTTTCCTCGGTAGAACTCGGATTCATCAAAACTGCAATGCGCTGCACTACTTCTCGGCCAGAAGCTGCAACGATCGGGCGGGTGGTTTAGTTGGCGTTCATCTGCTTGTTGACCATGATGTTTTATTGGCTGGATTGTAAGTATCCATTTAAATGATGTTTTATGCGGGGTGATGCTGTGATCTTAGCAGTGTTTGACAAGTTCTCTCTGGGAGTTTTTTAAACAACTTGTATCGATAGGATATACATTTAAGTTGTACCATCCCAGAGTTGATCTGATGATGCACCCATAGGAGTTAGGGTAGGGAGTAATTCATCGAGTTCGAGATAACATGACAAGTGGACAGAGTGAAGTTGAAATGCTTTTCGTGAGACCGTTTAAACTATGCATCTATAAAAGAGAAGAAGACGTGAAGGAGATCATACTGTAATTTATATACCTCGAAGCAAGGCGGGTTGTTTGATTGGATGTTATTTAACATTCGGGAGGATTGATCGTGAGCAATTTAAGCTTGCACATTAAAATAAGAAACAGGAATCAATTAATCTCTAGAAGATGATGATGAGTTCTCTTCTTTCCAGTCCATTACATTTCAGTCAATACTAGAGATCATGTTTTGATTGAGAAGATTTAGTATAGGCCCCGTGTATTGCGCAAACTGTGAAGATCCCTATTCCTGATTTTATGCGTTAAATCGGATTTGTGAGTGAAAAATGCCAACTTTTAAGAATTTCATCATTTTTCTTAACGAAAAAAAATAATACATTTTAGGGAAGTGATATTAGTGCAAACTATTATATTTCGAACTTTAAATCGATCAGAGTAAAATTAGAAAAAAGAAAAGTCAAAATCAAGCCCAATTTTCTTTTGAAGAACTTCAAAAAGTGTGAAATTAACAACTTAAGCTTAATCGGTAGTATCAAGATTTTCTTAAAATTTTATCAAAGATTAAAAACAATTATTTTAAATTCTTACAGGAAGTTATTGCAATCCCATTTGTCTAATTGAAAATTTTGACATATCTCGACGTTTCAAGGTCCTTAAAATCAAAATTAAAGGTGCGTACTCTACACACGTACGTCCGTAAATTACAGAAACCTTTTTTCGTCGACCATATCTTAAGCTTTTTTTTTTATGTTCAAATGGTAGACATGTACATTCAAGAGAACAAAAACGTCCACAGGTTTTTCTCAAAACCGGTGAACATCGGGTGCCTAGTACCTCAACTGGAGATTGGGTTCCAACCCCAGTGGAAAGTTGTTGGGGGCAGCAAACGAGACAGGGGGGAGAGGTGTTTCCACTAAGACATCTCTCCTTATCCAGGCGGCAGCGGACGAATTCTCGAGATAGAATCAACGGTGGCTTCTATAGTTCCAGTAAGGTTGAACTACTTAGTGAACACCTTATAGGGCTTCTTCAACATATTCGGAGCCCAGGCCTGTAAGGTGCGGTTAATCCGGCTCCCCTTCCTTGGAGTTATACTAAGGATTTGGCCCTCCAGGTTGGGGGTTGTGCCGTCGGGGTGACTTCCTGGCCACGTAAAAATACCTTAAGTTTCGAAGCACCAACAAGCCTCGGATACGGACGGATTCACTGTTGACAACCCACGCAAACGAAATAAGGACAACCAACTTCGGATATGTACGTGGAATGTTAGGTCCCTTATGTAGGGCTTATTCTTGATTTAATTTACTTTAAATTAAATTCGGGCTTAAAATAATCATGCAAAACTTAAAACGATCATGCAAAAATATTAAACTTAAAAAACTCATAAATGAAATCACATGCAAAAATAAAAAAAGAAGACAAGTTAATCAGTTGGATGCTTTATTCAAACTAAACTTCTTAAAATTAACAAAACTCATTAAGCTTAAAACTATATAACAAATTATATAACAAAAATTAACTGTTACAAAATATCAAAAGCAGTATTTTTCGTCATTCGATTATGCTGTTATTAGCTGAGCTTTTTATAAATAACATTAAAATAAACTTAAAGAGCGTTTGCAAAAAGAATGAGAGTTTTCTCTTGAGCACATGTAATATACATATGTGCATATACCAAATATCGTAAAACGAAGTGTTACTGGATGGTGTCTTCAATATTCTATTTTATTTAGTCATTAATTTTATTAAAGTATTTCAACTCCTACACTTAACAGACCACGTGCAGCCAAACAATTAGCGGAAGCCCTAAACTGCTGCAAGGCAGATATTACAGCCATCCAAGAAGTGCGATGGGATGAACCGGGCAAACGGAAACTAAAAGACTGCGATATCTACTACGGCGACTGCTACCGAGAACAAAGACAGCGTCTATTTGGGTGTGGATTTGTTGTTGGAACTAGGCTCAGGCAAAAAGTCTTGAGTTTCAACAGTGTGAGCGAGCGCATCACGACAATCCGCATCAAGGCTAAATTCGCCAACATAAGCCTAATATGCGCGCACGCCCCAACAGAGGAGAAAGATGAAGACACCAAAGACATATTCTTCGAGCTCTTAGACAAGACATATGAGCAGTGCCCTGGCTATGACATTAAAATTGTCTTAGGAGATTTTAATGCCAAGCTAGGAAGAGAAGACATCTTTGGTGGCATAATCGGGAGATACAGCCTGCGCGACACCACCTCCGACAACGGATTCAGGCTGGTCGATTTCGCTGCGGGGCGAGACGTTCTGGTAGCTAGTACGCAGTTCACGCATCTCAATATCCACAAGGGGACATGGAAATCTCCTGATCAATCAACCGTCAACCAGATTGACCACATTGCGATCGACGCACGACACTTCTCCAGTATCCAGGATATCCGAACATTCCGAGAGGCCAACCTTGACTCGGACCACTACCTCGTTGTAGGCTAGGTACGGCTACGGATATCCCGATCCAAGCCAAAACAAGGAAGTACTGTGAGAAGATTCGACGTTAGACGGCTACAATCGCAAGAGACTGCCATGTCCTTTTCCGATCGAGTCTCTAATAACCTCTTAAGGAGTCCTATACTCCCTGCATTAAGCATTGAAAACCAGTGGCAACATTGCCTTGCAGCCATCAGAGATGCCGCCTCTGAAGTGCTAGGTTTCACACGGCCACCACAGCGAAAAACCTGGTTTGACGACGAATGCCGGCAAGCTCATTCAGCGAAACAAGAGGCATACAAAACGGTGCTGCACAAAAGGACTAGAGCTACTCGCGAGCTCTACGAGCAGAAGAGGAGAGAGGAACACCGGCTTCTTAGACGGAAAAAAAGAGAGCATGAGGAGCGCGCGGTCGAGGAGATAGGGGGATGTCACAACAGGAATGAGGTTCGTAAATTTTACCAAAAGGTAAAAAAAACCTCCCAAGGGTACCAGCCACGAACCGAAGCCTGTAAAGACGATCAAGGGAACATCGTAGTAGAACCACAGTCGATGCTGAGAATATGGAAAGATCACTTCTCCAAATTATAAAACGGCGATGACGAACCGAATCCCGCTGTAAGGGAGATAGAAATACTCAACCTCGGCGACGCAGATCAACAATTCCGCCTACCCGACCTTGACGAAGTGAAGATAGCTATATCTAAACTTAAGTCAAACAAAGCTGCTGGAGCTGACGACATCAACGCCGAACTGTTCTACCGATTAAGCTTAAATTGCTAATTTCACACTTTCTGAAGTCCTTTAAAAGAAAATTGGTCTTGATTTGTGTCTTTTCTTTTTTTCAATTTTACTCTGATTGACCCAAAGTACGGAGCATGCACCAACTCATCTGCAAAATATGGTCGGAAGAAAGCATGCCCGATGAGTGGAATCTCAGCATAGTGTGCCCTATACATAAGAAAGGAGACCCTCTAAACTGCGCCAACTACAGAGGCATCAGTCTCCTTAACATTGCGTATAAGATCCTCTCTGCCGTATTATGTGAACGTCTGAAGCCATGCGTCAACAAGCTGATTGGTCCTTATCAGTGTGGCTTCAGACCAGGAAAGTCCACTATCGACCAAATATTCACACTACGGCAGATCTTAGAAAAAAACCCAGGAGCTTCAAATCGATACCCACCATCTCTTTATCGATTTTAAAGCCGCGTATGACAGCATCTATAGGGAAGAGCTCTACCGAGCAATGTCTAGTTTTGGCATCCCTGTCAAACTTATCCGTTTGTGCAGAATGACGATGGAGAATGCACGCTGCTCTATCAAGGTCGGAAAAGATCTTACCGATTCATTTGATGTCAAAAAAGGTTTTAGACAAGGCGATGCACTGTCATGCGACTTCTTCAACATCGTTCTGGAAAGAATTGTGCAAAACTCAACCGTCAACACTAGAGGCACAATCTTCCAAAAATCCATCCAATTACTCGGATACGTAGATGATATTGACATAATTGGAAGATCAAAGCGTGATGTCAGTGGAGCGTTTTTGAGCATTGCGACGGAAGCGAAACTGGAGACAGCTAGCTAGGGACCGAGCTGGCTGGAGACGCTTGTTGGTTGAGGCCCAGGTCCGCCCCGGACTGTAGCGCCACCTTAAGTAAGTAAGTAAGTTTATTAAAAATCATAAAAAATAAAAGAAATATTTGTCAACTCAAATATTTTGTGAATAAAAAATTATTGAAAAATTAAACTAAAAGTTATCACGAGAACACGAGAAGGTATTTACTTTAAAAATTATTTTACTATAATTTTCTTGGAAAATTATATCTGTAACTTGCTCATAAGAAATTAAAAGTTAAAAAAATGACACAAAACATTGGTAAACATGTGGTTTTCACCCAAGTATTTCGGAAACAAAAACAAATATTGACATTGAACTTATTATATCATATTCAAAATATTGTTGTTAATTTGAAATTCATTTTCAAGAAAAATCCAATTGAGAACTTTTTTAACTTGGGACATAGAAGAACTATTTGTCAAGTCTTGCATTCGTTTAAAATATTGAACTCGAGACTTTAATAAAAAATGACATTACGATGGTAAAATAGTTAAACAAAGTGGGTCCTCCGATTCCGTCCGACTATCTGTCATCATCGATGCATCGCCTCTACAGCACAAACCATTGGTTCTATTGACTTCAAATTTGAAAATTGAGGTTTTAAGTTGACCATACAAATTTTTTGGTAAAAAATCGAAAACTTGAATATTCTCAAAAACAAACCAATTGTTTTTATTTTCGCTAAAAGTTTGTTCTTTATTTGGCTTCTGTCAATAAAAAAATGTTGTTTCTACTTTTCAAAAGGATATCACCCACAAAACCGTTACTAATTTTAAATAGGAAGTTATTGTAATGGGTCCGATTTGTCAAATTGAAAATTTTGACATTTCTCGACGTTTCAAGTTCCCTTGAGTCGAAATAAAAGATTTTTAGAAAGATCAGGATGCGTGCGTACGAACGGTCGTACGTCCGAACGTTCGCGACGTTTTTTTCCAATGAACAGTTTTTTTTATATATGAAAAAAAAAATTGTCAACTCGAAAAATTTACGAATAATAAATGATTTTATCTCCAAAACAATTTTGTGCAACGAAAAATAACGTTTTTACATCATGCACATAGTTTAGAAATATCGAATTGACAGTTTTTTTTTATAAAAAATAAAAGCCTAAAAAAAGTTGGGAAAAATTGAATTTCGACGCAAATATCTTTTTAAAACTTTGAGATTATGGCTTCCAACTAATTTTACATAATGAGAAATATTGTTTTCAACATTCAGAAAAATTTTAAAAAAAATCGAAACAACAACTTTTTTACAAAAAATCAAAACCCAAACAAAAAAATTAATCTAAGTTTGTAAAAATTGATTTTCGACTCAAATATCTTTCCAAACTTTGAGATATTGGCTTTAAGCTTCTTATATCTTTTAAAAATATTGTTGTCAACACTCAGTAAAATTTTGACGAAAATCTAATTGACTGTTTTTTTACAAAAAATTTAAACCTAACAAAAAAAAATACTAAAACTTGGTAAAAATTTGCTTACGACTCAAAAATCTTTTTAAAAATTGAAAATATTGTCTTCAAAATCTTTTTATTGTTTTCTATATTCAGTAGCTTTTCACAAAAATCCAACAGCCCGTTTTGTCATACAAAATAAAATCTAGAAAAAAAACTCACACATTTTTTAACCTAACACGAAAACCTACAAACTTTTAAGCAAGACAAATCGACAGACGGGATAGGAAGTTATTATTGTAGGTCGCGTCCCAGCCTCTTTTTTTGTTTTTAAGTTTTCTCAAAAATCAATCTACTGATTTCAACAATTTTTTTTTCTGGAAAAGCTTTTATACTGCCTTAATAATATTTGATGGTCAAAAATTTTATTGTTTTAATTTTTAGTTTTTAAGAGAATATTATTTTTCTTCGAAATTTAAATAGGTAATCATTTTTTAACGAAATAGAAATTTATAACGTATATTAAAAGCTCTAAATAACTGCATACACAAAATATTTGTTAACTCAAATTGAAAAATTTTATCAATATAAAATTATTTAAAAAAAAAACAACTTTAACGATTTTCAAACAAATTTTGAAATATTTAGTTTTTTTGAAAAACCAAATGGCGTTTAAATATTTTTTTCAGGCACATTTTGAAATCTTTTTTTTTAGGATTACATTAGGGGACGAATGGGAACTTGTCAATGTGGGTCTTTTTATGAAACGAAATGCGTTTGAAACCAATATATTTGTTCCTATTTTATTAATTTCTGTATCGGTTTAGTGGTTAAAGGTATGCTGATATTAGATTCGGCATAAATGGCGTTGGCGATGCGTAAATGGGGCTGCGCCGCCGCAGCGGCGTTCGCGAAGGCACTATTCTCACCGAGCAGGGCAGGATGCGGACATTTTCGCAGCACTCCCATTTATTCAGCAACGGATGATTTTGGAATGTTCACTTACTGCCCTGCCATGGCTGTTCGGCACAACTGGGATCGCATGCATCGTCGATAATTTTCGGCGCTGTTTTCTGTGATGCCGCAGCGATGTCTTGTAAACTCGGGAAAGTCAGATTGCCAAGTGTTGGGACTCTCGGGACTTCGAGGTGACAGCGGCGTTGAGCCCGAAGGCTGCCGTGGAAACAAAGTTCGGGCCCAGCTTGGATTTGTGCTTAGAGAGTTCCTTGGAACTCGTCCTTCTTACTGCGCTGTCGCAGATCCACTTCGGAGATGTCATTCTGTGGCAGATACATGGACATTAATAGGAACCAGTCTGTTGAATGGTGGAGGTCTGTGGAAATAGTGAATTTCATTTTCGACGACAGGATTGGAAATGTTTTTGTCGCTAACTCGAATCGAATTGATGTTTTTTGATGAATCAGCTATTGAAAGAGTTGTAGGTGTTCGATTTCATTAGAACTGTTGTCATCTAGATGAAGATTAGGTCTTGTTTTTGATGATTTATGCAAGGTTTTGGTTTAATTTTGTATTTTAAGCCACTTTTCGAAACTTGCATAGTTTTTCAATGAACTCACGATTCCGGACAAGAACAAACCCTATTACACGCAAAAGATTTCATGAAGTTTTTTTGGGAAAATTACATGACGATTGTATATTTTGTTTCTTTTATGTTTTTATTGTTATCCCACTTCAGAGGATTTGATTGGAATATAAAAATTCTTTACAGATTGTAGAATATGTACGAATTTAATTTCATAACGATTTTTGTGAGTTCTTTATCCGGAATTTTTTGATTTTTTGTTTTGATTTTTGAGTTTCACAACTTTGGTGTTTTCTTTATTATTATTTTTCGTAGTTCAGTGAGTGCGTGAAGTTAGCCCCCCTTTTTTTGATTTTCCTATTTTGGAAAGTTGTTTCAGGTTGTTCCCGGTTTGTTCCGCATTGTTCCAAAGTTTTTTTGAAAAATACCCAAAAATGGGGGTTTTAGACCCCAAAAACTGTTTTTGACCTAGCCCCCCCCTTTTTCGAAAATCGTTTTTTTTTGAAAATTGTTCCAGGTTGTTCTAGTTGTTCTGAACATTGTTCCAAATTTTTGGACCACTATGATCAAAATTTTAAAAGTGGCCCCCCTTGTGTACAAGGATAACATGATTTTTCGACTTAAAGTGTTTTTTTGGCTTCAACTCTTCATTTTTGAATATTTTTAAATGAATCTTTGGAACAATCTGATTTGAGTGATTTTGGATAGGGAACAAGTTTTAGATTTTCGATTTTGGAAATGGGGTGGCGGGGGTGCATTTTTTGTAAATTTTTCTAACTAAAAATCAATATTAAGAAACGAATCTCTGGAACAATTTAGAAGAGCCCCGGAACAATTGGGAACAAGTTTTGGAATTTTGAATTTCGGAAAAGAGGGGCCAGAACAAGGATAACATGATTTTTCGACTTAAAGTGTTTTTTTGGCTTCAACTCTTCATTTTTGAATATTTTTAAATGAATCTTTGGAACAATCTGATTTGAGTGATTTTGGATAGGGAACAAGTTTTAGATTTTCGATTTTGGAAATGGGGTGGCGGGGGTGCATTTTTTGTAAATTTTTCTAACTAAAAATCAATATTAAGAAACGAATCTCTGGAACAATTTAGAAGAGCCCCGGAACAATTGGGAACAAGTTTTGGAATTTCGAATTTCGGAAAAGGGGGCCCAGAATATGTTTAACAGAGTAGTACACTGTTAAGTTTTATTTGGACTTAATATCTTTATTTTTGAACATATTTGAATGAAACCTTGGAACAATTGGATGTGAGTGATTATGGATATAAAAATATTGTTTAAAGTTGGGAGTTTGTGAAGGGGGGTGGGGGGGGGGGGGGGTTGGGAATGTTTTTTTTGAATGTAGTCATATTAATTTTTAATTTCATAGAGTTTGAATCTTAAAAACATTTTGTTCTTTGCTGAAAGAATACAGCTTTGGCTTAAAATTTTTAAATTTTTCGAGGGGGGGCACTCGGGAGGGTAAATATTATTTGTTTCTTTTTTGTGCGCCTTCAGCGTTATTTGCTTATGGTTTTGGACGAAATTTGGATACGAGCTGGGAGAAGTATGGTTTGACTTGGAACACTTTTTTAATTTTTGATTTTTGAAAAGGGGAGGCTAAAATATTTTTTACAAAATAGAGATTTTTTTGAAAGATCGATCATCAGCGTAAATAATAGGTTATAAGCCCAGTTTAAGTTGCTGTGCATGTGCTTAATCAAGTTTTATTTAAATGTAGGCTTAAAAAAAAAAAAAAAAAAATTGGGAGATGTATATTGCATTTTCGAAAAAAAAAAATTGGAGGCAATATCTCTTAAAATATACATTTTACGACTCTCATTTTTTGGAACAATGGTTAGAACACTTTTTAGAATCTAAAAAAAATAAAAAAAGTTGGAATTTAGAAAAAGGGGGGGCTAGAATTTTTTCAAATTTTGCCCATAACTTTTAAAATTTGATCATAGAGGTCCAAAAATTTGGAACAATGTTCAGAAAAACTAGAACAACCAGGAACAATTTTCGAAAAAGGATGGCTAGGTCAAAAACAGTTTTTGGGGTCTAAAACCCCCATTTTTCGGTGTTTTTCAAAAAAACTTTGGAACAATGCGGAACAAACCGGGAACAACCCGGAACAACTTTCCAAAATGGGAAAATCAAAAAAAGGGGGGCTAACTTCACGCACTCTAGTTCAGTGCCATTGTCATGCGAAAATCAATCAATTTTTAACATTTTTTTTATTTTTCATAGAAAGCTGTTATCTTCGTCAAATATTTTATTTTGAAGTCAATTTCTGCACGATTTTATACAAGCCAATATCTCTGCTGATTCTGGAGATTTGGCAGTTATATTGGTTTCTTAAATGTACGGAAAAATTCATGTAATTTTGAATGATCAATTATCAGATTTGTTGTTGTATGCCCTAGATTACTTCACGAATTTTAATTTGACTGTCATGAGATCTGTGCAATAACCGGTCAAAAAACGTTCCTTTTGAAAAGATAATTAAAAGATAAGTTTTTGTTTTACTTTTCAAGAGTCAAAAGGGCGACAGCTTGAAAAGTGAAAGCCACACAAATAAAAATTTAAAATGAAATACAAATGCACTGGAAAGTACCTAAGTAATTATGATAAACCAAGTAATAAATCAATGGTATAAAAGCAAATATAGTGACTTAAAGGATTTCAATTTATTTGCCGGTTGATTCTTAAAATCCAAACAAAGCCCCTGTTTTCAAACGACTTTTGAGACAAACGAAACACTTTTTTACATTTAAAAAAATGTTTTTTGTTCAATTAATATGTTTTAGAGAAACTTAGAGCCAAGTCTTAGAGTAACATGTCTCAAAACTTTAACATGAAGACGTTTCAAATATTCTTCCGAAAACAAACGATAAAAAACCTTCAGCAAACAATTTGAATCTATACATCTATTTGATGAAATATTGAAAATATGCATAAAAGGGCAATGTTTCCTTTTTACTTCTTTATTTATCATTGCACCCCACCCAAACCAGTTAAAAATGATGACAACAGAAAATAGTTATGAACGCCATATAAAGAAATCCCAAAGATGACATTGTCAGCTTGAAAACACAAGCCCAGGAGCCACTAAGCTAACATATGCCAAAGTCAATCCTCTTCCGAATCCGATGCAAATCTCTTCTTTAACAAACAAAAATGCATCACAATAAAAAACATTTTTTTTTTCTTGAAGCTACATGTAAACCTACCTTTATTTTCATATATAGATACGAAACAAAGCAATGTTATGATTGTGGCATTTTGTATATGAAAATGTACCAATCCAAAGAGAGTATTACGGACAGCTTTAAGATAATCTTCTTTTGAAATTCCCTTCATAAGTCCGCATCCTTTTAAAAAAACAAAAACAAAATGACAACAAATAAACAAAACTTTAAATTAATTAGCAAAACATACATCCGACGACGACGAAGACGACTAGCAACAAAATCCAAATCCCCAAGCAACCTAACCTGGCCATCAGGCGGTCTCAACATATCCCTAGACCGATACCCATATGCGAAAGTATGTGTCCTCAAGTTCGAGCCATGCAGCGCAGCGCAACTCCATACCTCCACACAATCGACAATTGACAATACAATGGGGTGAATGTAATTAATCTTGACATAATCTGAGCAGATAATTTCCCATTTTTGGTGTTCGCCGCAAGGACCGCTCTGCGCACCGACCCGACCAGACGGAATCTCAATTCCAGTCTTGGCTCTTTTTTTTTTCTCCCTCTTCGTCCAGCTATTTTTGTCAGCATAACATTTGCTGGCGGCTTCTTTTTTAATTGTGCTACCGGTCGCGTCGCGTCGGTCGCTTAGTGATGGTCCCATATATTTACAATGGCCCGGCTCATGATCATCATGACAATGTTATGTCCACATGAGACCATAAACAACAAAGCACCGGCTAATGGCGCGGGGGACAGAACGGCAGTGGGGAATGCCGTGGTGCGGCATAAACTAAAACTATTTTTGCGAATACCTACCTACCTAGGTGGACTTGGCCCAAAGTGTCAGTCGGGCGTTAATTAACCATGTCAGAGCGGTATTGACAAGTTCTTGGTCGTATGAGCTTCATTAATTAGATTTTAGTGTTCATTCCGGACTCAATGGTCAGTCCGACTTTTTAGATATATGAAACACTGATTTGGCCCTCCTCCACACAGAGACGGAGAATCCCGTGAAAGAAGACGATGACGACAATCGCTTGGCCATGATCGTCTGTCAAGATGATTATCGCGGCACATTTGTCTCGCGGTACATAGCCGGGTTGTCATGTTGTTTTTAAATTTAGCGCTCGTAAAGGTCATGCGCGCTTTTTACGTACCTACTTATTTTATATGAAGGTATTCGTCTTCTTTTTTTCTTTAGGGAAATGCTCACCAGCCAGCCAGTGGCTTGAATATGCTCCTCCATCTGGTGGTAAGTATATGGATATAGGTAAGTTTAATCCATGGACTGATCTTTGGACAGATGAGCGAGCTCGCGGTGCACCTTGCTTTGAATGCGCGCATTCAACCGCATCGCCACACAAAACGCGATGTAGTTGTCAAATGAAATTAATTTTTTGGTTGTCGGTGATTAATTCCCACCACCACCGCCGCCGTCGCTGTCGGTATAGTAGTGTGTACCTTCCCATCAGTACATAACAACTGCCACTAAAGGCCATCTTCGTGCGGCAGAAGAGAGCACGAAGCTGGATGCTAAAGCTGATGCCGAAGCTAAGCTGATGGAGTTCTAAAAGGCTCTCGATTCTCAGATTGTATGGAATGGTATGGTTGCTTTCTAGAGATCTGTTCGTTTGGCGTGAATTAATCTGAAAGACGTGGATGCTTCTGTATACACTCAAAAAGGCAAAAAGCGAGGGACTTCGATTAGTTGTACAATTTTTTTGTATGGTTATGTTTTTTTTTTTGGTTATCCGCGACCGGCGCGATGCAAAGAATTATGCGCCATGTTAAAAACCAATGAACATGACTTTTTGAGTTTTAGAACAGATCACTGTTGATGCTACTTCTGGCTGCAGTAAGTCTTTGGTGAGTTCAAGCGAACTTCCAGTACTCTGTCTGCTTGTATAGACCCTAAGAATTATTGCAGATGAATATCTCTGTACTCATTCTTTATTAGCAATGCTCTTCCTCGTCTTGATGTTGTTTGTCGATGCTTAGGGCTTAAAGAGCGCTCTTATTGTGGGAGATGGACATTTCCGCTAATGCACATCTTGATGTTTAGTTGTTGATTGTCAGTGCTTTTGTTCTTAATTACTATAGTTTAAAATTATAAATGTTTATAATAAGACAACTTCAAAAAACAAAGAGAATTTATTTTTTAGCAAAAAAGTCCCTTGAAACTTGTCAGGGAATTCGATACGACAGTGTTGTCACAGAATGCATAACTTCCAATGCAACAATTTTATAGGATTAAAGAATAAAGAGCTGAGAAAACCTCTTCGAAGAAGACGAATTTGTAAAATGGTTAACTCACCAAAAATTATACAGTAGAGTGTCAGCACAAGGAAAAGGAAAGAGGGGTTGAAAGGAGGTGTCCTAAATATTGAAATGGCTGGGAAAGACAGAGTGTGACAAGGCATTCCACATTCGCATAGTACGGCTACAGAACGAATCTCTGTACTTGACATACGTGTGAAGTTGGACTGGAAGGTATATTGGTGAGCATTCCTAGAGGCACGAGTATTACGGTTGAAAGATTGAAGGGAAGGAATGCTACTGGCTATTTCTCTAGAGCATAAACCATTAAAATATAAGTAAAAGAGGGTGAGACAAGAAACATTTCGACGATGTTCAAGCGACGTAAATGATCTTATAACGGTAATATCACAAATCAATCTTAATGATCTACGTTCAATACTATCCAAGACGTTTAAGTAAGTTGGAGAAGCACCAGCCCAGATATGGAAGTTATACTCAAACTTTGGACGTATATAATTCCTGTAGATAACAGCTAGTTCAAGGGGGATAAAAACTTGCATCGCCTTAAAAAACCCCAACTTCTTGCGGCATTTTTGGCAACATCGCGTATTCGTATCACCACAAAAGCTTGTTGGTGCTTATGGTATGAACTTATCATATTTTGTCGTTGTAGTGACACATCCACTGCTCGGTGAGATAAACTAAGAGATTACCAATAGAGCTATTGCTACGAAAGCCGTATTGTCGATCATTAAGAAGCTTTCGACCTTCGAGATATTTCTTGAGCTGATAATTAATCAGCATTTCCATGACCTTGGAAAAAAGGGACGTAGGTGCAATCGGTTGGCAATCATAGGGTGTGGAAGATTCGCTTTTTTAGGGAATAGGCTGGACAAATGCGGTTTTCCATTTACTCAGAACCAGACCTAAGGAGTAGGCTAGATGAAAAAGCTTACGCAGTGGTTTTGCAGAACACCTCTTCAGAAAAATATCGGGGATACCATCCGAACCAGCGGATTTATGAATGTTGAGATCTTTAAAAACTCTTGCCACAGTACGAGTGCGAACAAAAATTGGTCAAATAGAATCACTTACGCACTCAAGTACAGGCGGAGTCATAACACTCACTGCCAACTGAACTGCCTAGTAAATAGATTAGCTTTCTCTAAAAAGCAAACAAGTGGAGTGTCATTACCAACGAGCGTAGGAACCAAGGAAGAAGAAGAATTTCTCAAAATTTTTACAAATGACATTGTAATATTTGTTGCTGTAAATGTTGGCCATGTAAAAATTTGGTCCGTCGAATATGGGCGTTGCAGGCCTCCCTGGCTTGCTTGAACTTATTCCGGTTTCCCTCAGTTAGATTAGCTTTAAAACAAGGGAAACTTACCTTCTTGACCCTAATAACCTCTTTACAGCCATGCGTCTTCCTTAGGTTACATGCTTATAACCCTATTCGGGATAAAAGATCTCATTCCAAGGAGAATCAAACTTGTGATCATATCAGCGCTGGCGCCCACGTCACTATCGAGAAATCAAAGCGACTAGTTAAAGATCATAAAATAATTATCGGGACCGTCCCAGTTAGCTTTCTCGTATTGCCAAACGGTTCTCTTAGAGGTTCTTTCTCTAACTGTAAAGTTTTTACACAAGAAATTTGCTGATATGACACAATGGTCAAATTTGCCTAGAGAAGATAGAACCCTAATGCTCGTTTCACACTTAACGGTTTTGACCATACGGCAAAAAACCGAACGGCTACATTTTTTTAGAGACGCGAAGAAGAGCATATACTTACTTACTTAAGGTGACGCTATAGTCCTGTGTGAACCTCCAACAACAAACTTCTCCATCTAGCTTGTCCCTAGCTAGATGTCTCCAGTTTCGCGCTCCAAGTTGTGTGAGGTCACCTTCCACTTGTGCGCGCCACCTGATCCGCGGCCTTCCTCTACTGGGCTGTTCTTTGGGTGTAGATTCGAAGACTTTCCGGGCCGGAGCGTTGGACTTTAACCCTTCTGGCTAATTCTACGTCGCTGTACAGCCCGTACAGCTCGTCCTTCCAGCTTTTCCTCCACTCTCCTTCGATGCATACGGGAACGTAGATCACACGAAGAACTTTTCTCTCGAAACGACCCAAGGTGCTTTCATCACCTTTTGTCATAGCCCATGCATCACTTTGGTCCCTCGAGAGAGGACTTTACCACTCAATTGCTTTCTTAGTCCAAAGAAACAGCGGTAAGCAAGAGTTATTCTGCGTTTGATCTCAGCGCTGGGGTTTTTTTCTGCCTTTACATCGGAGCCTAGGTAGACGAAGTCCTTGACTACCTCAAAGTTACGTCTGTCGATTGTGACGTTTTGACCAAAACGTCGGTGTTCTATGTCCTTTCTAGACGACAGCATGTACTTTGTTTTGCCCTCATTAACCGTTAAACCCATTTTTGCCGCCTCTGCCTCAATACTCAAAAAAGCCCCATTTACATCACGCTGTTCTTCCGATTATGTCAATGTCATCAGCATATGCCAGTAATTGGACATACTCTGTACCATTATTTTACGGACGATGTTAAAGAAATCGCATGACAGTGCATCACCTTGTCTAAAACCTTTTTTGACATCAAAAGGTTCTGTTGAGTTGTTTCCAACCTTTATGGAGCAGCGTGAATTCTCCATGGACATTGGTCATCCTGCACAAACGGACGAGTTTGGCAGGGAAGCCAAAACTAGACATGGCTCTATACAGCTCATCCTTGTAGATGCTGTCATATGCGGCCTTAAAATCGAAGAAAAGATGGTGGGTGTCGATTTGGTGTTCTTGGGTTTTTTCCAGGATCTGCCGTATTGTGAATATTTGATCAACCATGGACTTTCCTTGTCTAAAACCACACTGATAAGGACCTATCAGATTGTTGACATTGGGCTCCAGACGTTCACACATTACGGCAGAGAAGATTTTATAGGTGATATAAAGTAGACTGATTCCTTCTATAGTTGGTGCAGTTTGAGGGTCTCCTTTTTTCAGGATCGGGCAACAATTCTGAGGTTCCATTCATCGGGCATGCTTTCCTCCGAACATGTCTTACAGATAAGTTGGTGCATGCTCCTAACCAACTTATTTCCAGCTGCTTTCAAGAGCCCGGCATTCAAGCCATCCGCTTCAGCGGCTTTATTAGACTTCAGCTTAGATATGGCACAATTGAACACGTGGAGGGCAACATTAGTAGCGTAAAGCTTTTGCTTCTTGATAGTTTTGCTAGCCTCCTAGCAAAACCATTTCTTAGCCTCTAAAAAACTTATTATTTTGCCGTTTTTTATTCAGGCGGCAATCAAAAAACAAATAATAATTCTATTTCTACACTTAGACAAACGGATTTTCCTGGTTATACGATAAACATTGCATAAGTTACATAATTTACCGGATGTGGTTAATACAGAAAACACATACTTAAGTACCTCGAATGCAGTTCAAAATGATTGCTATCAAAAGGACATGAGCTTGAGCATTTTTCTTATCCACAATTTGTTTTTTTTTTCGCACCACCTACAAAATCTATTATGCTAAGAAGTAGGTAGGTAACTAGTTGCGACAAACGCGACGCACGATGCCAACACCTGTCATCATAAGTCTTACACAATCACAAAAATCATATCAAAAGCACGTTTTTTGATAGAGAAATAAAAACACCACCCAATGGCTTTTGATGGATAATTCTTCCTGGATGCAACCGCTTTTAGAATATTAATTGACCAGGTGTATTTTCCTACATATTCAAAGAAAAGTTGGAATAACAGATATGCAGAATCGCCATAAGGCATAGGTTTAAAGAAAAACCACCTGATGGTAATGATGGATATAGATTTATAGTCAAAACAGTATTCCTAAAAGTTTATAATTTATTCAATTAAAAAACAAAAAACACAACGGCTCTTCCTGAACCTGAATCAACACCAAAACAAAATTCACCCATGCACGCTTCTTTGTTGGCGGGCGTTTTTCGAATATCATCATTTTGATATTATTATGAAAAACCTAGGTACTTTTTTTTCTATAAGCTCTGGAGCATCATCAATTATCACTTTTAAAGCCCTCCGTCATAACCTATTACTAAAAACAATAACCATCCCTTATATCCATCTACTTCCTTAAGTTTGAAGTACATTTTTGTTGAGTCTTTTGGTTAATTTGGCGAGACCAGGACACTCGATTTGCAAATCGCGAATAATATTTTGAGTGTTTTACACATGCAAATTAATATCCTTGTTAGAAAGATGGTGGGTAAGTATACATAATGCGAGGTAAAAGAGGGGTAAACCTTATTAATAAGTCATGAATATGGTCTCTTTTTTATTCTGTGTGAACTGTAACATAGGTACATATCTCTAAAAACTCCTACACACCCTCTGCATTAAAACGTGATAACAAATTGCTCTTTAATTTGCATATTATTCGCCTGATGAAACTTTCGCAGGGAAACAGAGAGAGAGATGGCAAAAAATTATAGAATAGACAAAAACAAGGGTCCACTCAGATGTTGTCTACTTTTAACGATGAAGACGCGACGCGACGGTGGCGCCATGAAAACGTGGGTAAATATTGAAACACACAGGGTGATTCTTAGTTTATTCGGCTCTTTAAAAATGTCACATTTTAAAATTGGTATTAGGAAAGAAAAATTATACCTTAACTAATCCCTTTGATGCAATTACACCCGTAAAACTACTTAAATGTTTTTAGAGAAGAATAAACATTGACTTTTTTTCAATTTTGTAACATGCAGCAGTCAAAACAATGTATTTTTTACTCTAAGATTGCTTGGCTTACATCATGAAACTGTATGACCAATCTCATAACCGAGATACAATTTTTGGTGATTTCGTTAAAAAAAATTCTAGATATCGATTCTTATCTACCCTCAAAATTATTAAGGATATATTTTGTCAGGACACCCTGTTTATAAAAATACAACAAACAAAAAACTTGCGTAAATTGCAGCTGTCAGTGCGTAGCGTAGCCGTAGACGTAGTCGTAGTCGTAGCGTATCGCGGTAGCTGAATTGTTTTCTCTTGACTTAGAACAACACTCGATGTGAGCTTAAATGGCGGAAAAATCAACAAAATGTTAATTATGTTGCCATTGTGACTTTTAAGATGAACTCAAACGTCAACGGCTATGACTACAACGACGACGATGACGAGATGCGATGATGCTAACGAGACACAACATAACGCATCACAAAACACAAAGAGTGTTAGTAGTAGAATTCTTTTTGTTTTTTGTTTGAATATTTTTAGATTTATTCAGTTAGTCAAATAAAAATAATTGATAGTCGTCATTTTAATTGATAGTCAAAATGTTTCATAGATGGTTGATTAAAATAAAAAGGGAAATTAAATTGATAGAAGTTTTTATATCAATATTCATTCTGAATGATCTGGTTTATATATTTTGTTGAATAATTCTTTTGATATTCTTTTGAAACACAATTGAGTTAAGAGAAATTTTTGAAAATGAATGTTTCTAGGTAACGAAAGTCAAGAGAGTAGAAGCTTTTTTATATGAATATAATTAGTTTTGGATGAAGTGGATAGTGGACTCATTTTCAACAGCTTGTTATTTGAACCGTAGTCACGTTTTAATAAAACTGGAAACATAATGGCTGAATCACAAACACGCTTCAGCTTCGTCTGCGTTATAGTGGGCCTGCTTCGAGGTTGCTTTGAATGACATTTCTATTATTTCATCCCTTCAAAGAGCAAATATTTTGTTCGTTAACATTTTTTTACCGCTATTGAGCTGTCAGGCAAAGCAAATGTTAAGATAATTGATGGCTGAATCACAAACACGCTTCAGCTTCGGCTTCACCTGACGTTTACTAGTTCAACCAGGAATTCAATGCATGCTAACACAATGGAGCTTTGACCTCACGTTTCGTTTGACAATCGTAAGGAAAAGAACGTAATGTGACTCCAAATGGAAGCTTTAGTTCAATGATCTGAACATTTGTTTTGTCTGACAGCTCAACAGCTGTAAAAAGTATCAACAAACAAAATATTTGCTCCTTGGAGGGATAAAATAATAGAAATGTCATTCAAAGCAACCTCGAAGCAGGCCCACCGTAACGCAGACGAAGCCGAGCTGAAGCGTGTTTGTGATTCAGCTTCCGTTTGGAGTCACATCACGTTACATTACGTTCTTTTCCCTACGATTGTCAAACGAAACGTTAGGTCGAAGTTCCCTTGTGATAGCATGCATTGAAATCCTATGGCAGAACTCGTAAACGTCAGGTGAAGCCGAAGCTGAATCGTGTTTTTCAGCAATAAAGGTACGCTATAGTTACGTATTTTACTTGTAAAATTCACTCCAAAAAGTATTAGGAAGAAGTAATATTTTGAAGTTTTGCAAGGCAGAGGAGGTGATCACAACTAGACAAAAAAAACTTGTGATTTTGACTCGACATTTTTGTTTTTTTCTGAGACCAAGTGATAGAGGAGGACTATGTCAAGTTAATCAGGAGCTTAAAAATAGAATATTGTGTGCTCTATTTGGCTATTTGGCTGAAAAATGAAATGATGCTAAGAGCCTTCAATTGGTATTTTTTGTAAAAAATCGATTTAATGGACAAGAATTGTTGCCCATTATCCTCACACTGAAATCGTCATTGCCGGCGATTTCAATGTACACAATTCTATTTGGCTGCGCTATTCTGGCCAGTCAACACCCGAAGGAGGGTATATTGAGGTCTTCGCTGAGTTAAATCAATGTACTCAGGAAAGTTGTCGATGAGCCAATCTCTGACGTTGCAGATCAATCCACCAACACTCAAGACTTGTTTCTTACTTCTGATCCTAATAAATACACAATCAGTGGATTACAACCTCAAGGCACATCAGACCATTGTATCATATTTCCAAATTTATTCTGTGCAAAAAAACCCAGTTAAAGAAAAAACTTCTATGAGAACCGTCTGGCAATATGAGAAAGCCAACTGGGACGGTCTTAATGAATTCTTCAGGAACTTTAACTAGTCACTATGCTTCCTCGATAGTGACGTGGATTCTAGCGCAGATATGGTTACAAATTTAATTCTTTGTATAAAGAGAAATTTTATCCCGAATAGGGTAAAAGTTATCAAATCTACAGAGAACTCATGGTTTGATTCGAGCTGTAAAGAAGTAATTAGGATTAGAGATGTAAGTTTCCGGATTTATAAAGCCAACCCCACTGAGGAAAACCGGAATAAGATTAAACCAGCTAGAAAGACTTGTAATGGCGATTTCCGCGAATCAAATTTGTACAATGTTCTAAAGTTAGTAAAAATATCTGGTAATTTGTAAAAAACGTACGAAACACCACGTCATCCTCAATTCCAGCGCTCGTCCACATTGACATTGCCTATGTTAGCTCCATTAATAAAGCCAGTTTGCTTGCACAACAGTTTTCTGTTAATTCGACGCTACCAGAGAGTGTCCTGAGTCCTCCTGTTCTTGAAAGCGTAAATGATATTGTTTTGAAGAGCTCTTCTTCAACGCTGGCGAAACCACTGTGTAAGCTTTTCCATCTTTTCTACTCTACAGGTCTCTTTCCGAGCGGTTGGAAAACAGCATTTCAACAGCCTGTTACTAAAAAAGGCGAATCATCTTCCACCTCTAACTATCGTCCAATAGCACGCCCGTCAATTCTTTCTAAGGTCATGGAAACGCTGATTAATTATTAGCTTAAGCAATATCTCGAAGAACGAAAGTTTCTTAATGACTGGCAGTATGCCTTTCGTAGCTGATTAATTATGAGCTTAAGAAATATCTCGAAAAACGGAAGCTTCTTAATGACCGGCAGTTGGCTTTCGTACCAATAGGTCCACCGGTGATCTCAAAGTCTATCTCACCGAACAGTCGAACAAATCTTTAGAGCTTTTGGAGAAAGTAAGATTATTGCACTTGATATTTCAAAGGCATTTGATAGAGTTTGGGACCAAGCTGTCTTATTGAAAATAAATGCTTTTGGTATTGACGAATCCCTTCTTCGTTGGATTAGAAATTAACTTGTTGTATTGGATGGTTTCAAGTCTGAAATTCCCACAGGGCTCAGTTTTGTCTCCGACTCTCTTCCTTATGTTCACAAATGATTAAAATATGGGTACCACTTCTAATCCATATTCGTTTCTAGATTCACATCCTTGTCCCTTGGATGTGGAACTTCAACGGCAGCGTATGATAAGCTCATTAAATTCTGATATCGACAGCATTGTTCAATGGAGAATCAAAAACCATATAGAATTTAATACTTCGAAAACTCAAAGCGAAACCTAGGCCCTATGGCACTATCCATGAGTGGCACTTGCATCCAGGAAACTTATCAACTTTCAGTACATAAAACGTGATTTGTGTATCACAGATCCCGTTTTATGGAATGATCAAAAATATTCAATATTGCCAAAAATGATGATTTCTCCGACCGAGCAAGAAATGTTGTACCCTTCTGATCTGGCTGTAATTTACAAAGCCTTAAGTTGAATAGGTATAACTCGCATATTTGAGCAGGTGCCCATAAAACAAGTTTAAGTATTTTTGACCGGTTTTAAAAAAGAACTTTAAAAATGATAGGCGAAAGAACTATAACCGAAAAAATTACGTCAATCGTACGCCGTTTCATGTTTTTCGTTGTTCTATCGATATTTTTATAAAAAGTGCTCTGCCGTATTAGCCAGTTGCATTTCAACCCTCAAATAATGCAGCCGTAATACTCGTACTTCTAGGAATGCACAGCACATCATTATAAACTTGAGCTCAATTTCGAACGTACTGTCAAGTATAGAGATTCTTTTTTCAACCGCACATCAATAATGTGGAATGCTTTACCCAGATCGGTTTTTCCCTACCATTTTGATATTCAAAATTTTAAGACCAATGAACATCGGTATCTCCTCTTTAATTCTTCCTAATTTTCCTAATGCTCGAACTGTATTTAAGCTTTAAACATGTTAAGGGTATTAATAATACCTTGAGTGCATGTTAATTATAAAAAAAAGGGAAAATGTAAACTTTGCGTTTTTGTTTATATATAAATAAGGATTTATAGCGAAAACCTTAAAGTCACATTTCTTAAAGCTTTTATTTTTTTTGTTTTATTTTCTTTTCAACATTTTCTAAGATTGGCATACAAAAAAA